>NC_069510.1:137942344-138029844 GCF_027579735.1 Bombina bombina
CGGTGTTTGGAGTTTACAAGGCAGCATCTGCTGCCCACAGTTTGCACTCGCAAACCACATCCCTTTTGTCAGTCCTTTGAGTTAACTAGGCTGAGCTTGCGGCAAACCAGAACTCCTTATTTTATCACTTTCTATACTCGTAAATTATTCATTATCTTTTTTGTTGTCTATATACCATAGCCCAATTTTGGGGTCCTAATGATATAAGGATTGTCAGACCTACAAGAAATCTGCCTGTTGGTCTCACCAGTATCACAATAAAGTGATGCTTTATAAAAAAGTGCGCTGAGCCTCTCAGTTCCGTTGAGTGGTGATGTGCCACTGTAGATAGAAGAAAATGCAGCCTCCACACTCGCAAACTCCGATCTGAACAGAGAAGCCAAAAACCGGAAGTGCTTAGGAGCGGTCACGTGACAGCAAAACAAAAAACTTTTTTTTTTAAACTGCGCCAAACAAAAAGGGTGCAAAAACCAACAGCAGCACAGCAAAAGTGATTGGGCCAATAAGCTGAGCTGAAAAGTGATTGCAACAAGTAAGAAGTAAAACAAACATCTGTCAAACACTTCATACACTCTCCATCTCTGAGCCCCAATAAAAAATGATGCCTCTTTTCACATAAAACCCCTAAAACAGATTCAAATACTTTCCACAAGAATTTAACCCCTATAGTGCCGGTAACTTCAAACCTAGAAGGGAAAGCACTTACCTGTGGATCCTGCTCTGTCAGGCAGGAGCGGTTTTCTAAGGTGTGGCAGCTTTACCATTTCTACAAGGGATCTATAGCAAAGAAAGAACAGAGTAATTAACTCTTGCTTTCTATAATAGGGGTAGCAATAATGTTAGAAGTTTAAGCAAAGACCACCTCGCCGTCTTCTAACTGCTAATAGCCACCATTACTCTTAGTAAAGAGATTGATATGGACACAGCATAGCCCCAATAATTGCTTGCAGGGAAAAGTACCCATTAAAAGGATTAAAATCTTCAGACAACATCTTTGCCATCCTCCCGTGATCAAGGCAAAGAGAATGACTGGGGGTTATGGGTAAGGGAAGTGATACTTAACAGCTCTGCTGGGGTGCTCTTTGCCTCCTCCTGCTGGCCAGGAGTAATTATCCCACTAGTAATTAGAATGTTTTGTGGACTCTCCTTGCCATAGGAAAGAAATGTACTTTTGATTTAATATTTGTAGTAAGGGAGAACAGAACCTCATCTGATTATATATTAATTACTTGGATGTTTTCAGTTAAATAAACCATCATTAAACATTTCCTATGACTATTTCCGGGTGTCTAATGTCCTGTTAAGTAACATAGCAAGATACAAGGTGCATATATATCCCTCACCATATCAGGTGAACTTGCTAAATTGAGGATATTCTCTGCAATTTAAGAGGAAAACATTGGCAATTGTACAATAAAGGAAATTACTGGATTTAACTGACTCTATTTCATTACAGATATTAGCAGTAAAAATGGCAATGAATCTTCCTATATAGATGAAAAATGATTACAGCAATGGACAAGTGAAGTGCACAGTATAAAGGATATCTAGTGTAAACGTATACAAGCAACCTTCCCAAGATACTATCTAAATTAAAGAGACAATAAAGTCAAAATTTAACTTTTATAATTCAGGTAGATCCTACAATGTTAAACAAATTTCCAATTGACTTCTATTATCTAATTTGGTTTATTCTCTTGGCATCCTTTGTTAAAATGCATACCCAGGTAGGTTCAGTTGCAGCAAAGCATTACTGGGAGATAGCTGCTGATTGGTGGCTGCACATAAATGTCTTGTTATTGACTCATAAGAGGTGTTGAGACAGCTTCCAATAGTGCATTGCTGTTTTTTCGACAAAGGATACCAAGAGAATGAAGAAAATTTAATTATAGAAGTAAATTAGAAAGTTGTTTAAAATTGTATGTTTTTTTTGTATCATAAATGGTTTCATATACCTTTAAGATCAGTTTGTTAACAGAAACCATAGTTGAAAATTACTTAGGAATTGATGCTCCAGATTCAACAGAAAACAACGGAACAATTGCAGAATTCAAAGAGCTTTGTACCCACCCCCTTGTCACAGCAACACGTTGTAAGTTAACTTCAGTTATAATCAATGAAGCCACTTGTATCTTGTAACCTTTCACTTCTCAGCGCAAAAAGCGAGTTACATTTGTAAAGGGTATTGGCCTTAAAACTGTATTAATAAATTATTATTATTATTGGTTATTTGTCAACAGATTCCGCAACGCTAATTAAACCAACAAAAAAACTCCCTTTACGAAACACTCTACTCTAAATTATACAAAAAAGAACACTTAAAGGGACACTGAACCTAATTTTTTCTTTATAGAATCAGATAAAGCAACAATTTTAAGCAACTTTCTAATCTAGCGCTGCGGAATCTGTTGGCGCTCTACAAATACCTGATAATAATAATAATAATTTACTCCTAATATCAATTTTTCTTTATTCTCTTGCTATCTCTCAGCAAGATTATGGGGTTTTGCGTTATGAGTGAAAAAGCATCGTTATGCTTCATAATGCTGCTTTTTCCCTAACGCCGCAATTACGAGTCGTGTAGGTATAGGTGTACCGCACACCTTTTTGGCTGTCATGCAACGTCAGGACCGCACTTTTTAAAAAGTCCTATTTCAAAGGGACTTCCATAGCGCCGGTATTATGAGTTTGCTTGGGAGGCCAAAAAGTGAGCGGTACACCCTATACTGACAAGATCCATACCGCCATCTAAAGTCAGTCGTTATGAGTTTTACATTACAAAGCTGTACCATAAAACTCATAACTAAAGTGTTACTGTGATGGATACCCCGGCTACCCCGACTGGGTAGCTCCGCCAAACGGGTCCTGCGTCCTTCCTGTCATATACAGCTATGTAGCTGGCAAGTGACCACAGCCTGTAGCCACCCCTGATGCCTGACAGCACCAGTACTCAGGGCCCACCCTGTGGCAGACTCCGGCTAATCAGACTAGGTAGCTCTGCCAGAGGGTCCTTCCTCTGCCTGGAACAGGCTGCTATGTAGCCCAGGAAAGTGATTTTATCAGGAGTCCACCCAAATAACTAGACATACTAGCATTTAGGTAAACCAGGAACTCTCTTTATTGTAAAACATACACTCCTTTTATACACACCACTCATCTTGATAAGACCGTGGACAAGCCCACAATTTTCCCACCATTCCCGCCCCTCCAGACCCACCGGCACCTCCAAAGCAGCCGCAGTCATACAGAATCCCAGGACCTAGGGGTGGTGGTTTCAGGGTGAGCGGTGGCACTTCTAGGGTATCATTTTAAAGCACTCAGTCCCCAGATGCCACAGTCCAAAAATCAGTGTGATTCGTTACTTGGGACCGGAGTTACAGTACGTTGAAGTTATGGGGTTAGGGGTGTCCAAAACCCCCAGTTCCCAAAGGGGCTCCCCTCCGATAATTCTCCCAGCTCTTGTCCTCCCTAGGGGCTACCAATCCCCAAAATAGCGGAGCTCTGGGGCCAAGGGCTGCTGGAGCGACCAGGGGTAAAGTTAGCAGGTGTCCTGCTGTCCTGTGGCCGACTGGGAGTTCCAGGAGCCCGGCCACCCTGAGAGGGGTTAGGAGGGTGTCCATTGTGAGTCAGCCGACCGGGAGTTTCAGGAGCCTGGCCAGCCTAGGAGGGTTTTCCCGGTCATAGACCAGCTCTTCTCTTAACAAGTTTAGAACACAAAAAAAAGCCAACAAAAAGCAAACAAAAAGCTTCCAAAGATTGAGGTTGCTCTGAGGAACCCAAAACCACTGAGAAACAACAGGGGTGAGGTTGTAGGGGTGTAGCCCTTGCAGTCCGGTATCCGTGACAACTATCCCCTTCCAGTTCGGCAGACCCGGCTAGATCCACACGGGTCTAGTTGGGGCTGTCCAACGGTGGCCCTCCACTTCTCGGATGATGGAAAAGGTTATCCCATGTCCCCTGTGCTTGAGGCACCCTGGGGAGTTTCTGCTGGCATTTATCCCCTGCCTCCTGGGCGCAGGGATAGTCACACGATGCAAAGTACCAAACAAGTTTGCCAATGCCGGCTCCCAAACAGTTGCTCTCCAACAAGTTCCAGTGTCTTTCAATTCCATGGCCATACTCCCTCCCTCTGTGACACTCTGTTGAGTACCGGATGACCCACCCACAAACAAAGCCAGTGGCGGTTTCCCAGGTGTATTCCCACCCCAGACTGGAGGGTGGGGTTGCTCCTTGGTGGGGCAGGCAAAGCTCAGGTGCCCAAATATGTGGCACCAACTGCATAAGCTTTGATCCTCTTTGTCCAATGCAACGCCTGCCCCAGTGAGAAATCCTCCTGGGCACAAAAAGGGTAGGGATCATGCCCAGCTACTGGGGAGAGAGACGGGTTGTCTCTCCTCCTGGGAAGGTGATCTGCTGCTGTGGAGGGAGGCCGACTACCTCCACTCCCTGAGAAACTGTGCTGCCGCTGGGGAGGGAGACCGACTGTCTCTGCTCCCTGTATGGGGTTCTGCCGCTGGTGAGAGAGACCAACTGTCTCCTCTCCCAGAAAGGGATTCTGCCGCTGCGGAGAGATATTGATACCCGTCTCTCGCTGGAAGGGGTTCTGTGTAAGGGGAGGGAGGATGACTACCTCCGCTCCCTGCTCCTGGCTCTGCCGCTTGGGAGAGAGACCAACTGTCTCCTCTCCCTGCTCCTGGCTCTGCTGCTGGGGAGAGAGACTGACTGTCTCCTCTCCTGGGAAGGGGTTCTGCTGCTAGGGAGAGTTATCAACATCCGTCTCTCCCTGCAAGGGGTTCTGTGTAAGGGGAGGAAGGATGACTACCTCCACTCACAGGGGATGGCTCTGCCTCTGGGGAGAGAGACCGACTGTCTCCTCTCCCTGCTCCTGGCTCTGCCGCTGAGGAGAGAGACCAACTGTATCCTCTCCCAGGAAGGGGTTCTGTGTAAGGGGAGGGAGGATTACTACCTCCTCTCCCTGGGATGGCTCTGCCGCTGGGGAGAGAGACCGACTGTCTCCACTCTTGGGAAGGGGTTCTGCCGCTGGGGAGAGTTACCGACATCCTTTTCTCCCTGCAAGGGGTTCTGTGTAAGGAGAGGGAGGACAACTAACTCCTCTCCCTGGTTTACCAGAGCTGCTGCATGCTGGGCAGAGGCTGGTGGCCCTCTGCCCTGTTGCCAGCACTTCTGCTAGGGTGGCCCTCTGGTCCAAGACCATAAGCTCGGAGCCAGACAGCTGATTGGGATCCAGCAGCCCTTGTTCCCTTTTTCTTTGTTGCCACTCCTCCACGGTCAAGCTCCATGAATCCCAGAGGGCTGCACCCCAGATCTGTATACCCCTGGCACGCTGCTTAATGAGATCTAGCGGCCTCTTGTATTCCTTGACCAGTGCCTCTTCCTGGTCAATTATAAAATACAGATCGTCTAGTAGCCAGGATTCCTCCAGGAGATCCAGCAGTTCCTCTTGGAGCCCAGAGATATCCTCTAGACCCTGGTCCATTTCGCTCCCAAACTGTGGGTCCTCTGTCCTTTTTGTAAATAGCAATCCAGGGCCGCCGAAGCTAAAGTCCTCTGTGGGGGAGCCATCCTCCAGCTATGGCTGCGCTTGAATAGCGAGCCATTAGAGGGCCCGATAGCCGTCCTCCACCACATCTCTTGCTGGACCAGTCTATGTAAAACAGATAGCCATTCCTTCTTTGGCTGTTTTCCCAGGAAAGGCACTCTCATAGTCCGCCGAACGCGGAACCTCGTGTCATTCGTGGGGAGGACCTTTCCATTGTCCCGCTCCTGTTGAAGAGCCTCCCACCAGAGGTCCCGGCGGAAGAGGTCCCTCTGCTCCAGCACGTCCTGTTGGTAAATAGGATCATCCAGCTAGGCCAGCGCCTCCTGTACTCTCCTTAGAAATTCGACTTCCATAGTTACCGGCTACTGTGGTCCTTCTCCTCTGTCAGCAGGAATCACGTGGGAGAAGCAGATCCCACTGCTGCCAGCCAATGTGACGGATACCCTGACTACCCTGACTGGGTAGCTTTGAAAAACAGGTCCTGCTTCCTCCCTGCCGACTTCAGCTATGTAGCTGGCAAGTGACCACAGCCTGTAGCCACCCCTGATGCCCGACAGCACCAGTACTCAGGGTCCCACCCTGCGGCAGACTCCAGCTAATCAGACTAGGTAGCTCTGCCAGAGGGTCCTTCCTCTGCCTGGAACAGGCTGCTATGTAGCCCAGGAAAATGATTTTATCAGGAGTCCACCCAAATAACTAGACATAGTAGCATTCAGGTGAAACAGGAACTCTCTTTATTGTAAAACATACACTCCTTTTATACACACAGCTCATCTTGATAAGACCCTGGACAATCCCACAATTTTCCCACCATGCCCGCCCCTCCAGACCGACCAGCACCTCCATAGCAGTTATACAGAATCCTAGTACCTAGGGGTGGCGGTTTTGGGGTGATCCCAGTGGAGTGGTGGCACTTCCAGGGTGTCATTTTAAAGCTCTCTGCCCCCAGATGCCACAGTCTACAAAGCATAGAAACATAGAAACATAGATATTGACGGCAGATAAGAGCCATAGGCCCAGCAAGTCTGCCCGACCTTACCTAACAGTATAAACTTATCTAGTTCGTAGGATAGCCTTATGCTTGTCCCTGGCATTTTTAAAGTCCCCCACAGTGTTTGTTGCTACTAGTTTATTTTGGACTAGAATGTTCCTTTAACCCCTTAACGACCAAGGACATGCCAGGCATGTCCTACAATAAGTGTTATTATTTACTTTTCACTATAAAACAAGTACTTAAATATCATCATTATCATCATTATTATGAAGCGTTTGCACATTTGAAGTATAGAGATTTATTAAGCGCTCACATCATGAATTCATAATAGAGGTGGAACCTGTAGTCAAAAACATGAGTCGTCATCAAATACTAAATCAACTGTTAAAGGGACAGTAAGCACAGTGTAATTACGTGAGATTTCTATAGTCTTGTTATAGAACAGCGTATCAGACACACACACACACACAGATGTGCACACACACACACACACACACACAGATGTACACACACACACACACACAGATGTGCACACACACACACACAGATGTGCACACACACACACAGATGTGCACACACACACAGATGTGCACACACACATACACAGATATGCACACAGACATACACAGATGTGCACACACACACAGATATGCACACACACATAGATACACACACATATACACACAGATGTGCACACACACATAGATACACACACATATACACACAGATGTACACACACACAGATGTACACACACACACACACACACAGATGTGCACACATACATAGATACACACACATATACACACAGATGTACACACACACAGATGTACACACACACACAAAGATGTGCACACACACATACACACACACAATTGGTGATAAAAATAAATTGGAAAATTGTTTAAAATTACATTCTCTATCTGAATCATGAAAGTTTATTTTGGACTAGAATGTTCCTTTAACCCCTTAACGACCAAGGACATGCCAGGCACGTCCTACAATAAGTGTTAGTTAATGACCAAGGACGTGCCTGGCACGTCCTCTGGGGTTTCAAGTGCTGGAAGTGATCGTGATCGTTTCCAGACGCTTTCAGGGTATTGCAGTGATGCCTCGATATTGAGGCATCACTGCAATACCCTTTTCTTTCATGTAATTAGCAAGAGTCCATGAGCTAGTGACGTATGGGATATACATTCCTACCAGGAGGGGCAAAGTTTCCCAAACCTTAAAATGCCTATAAATACACTCCTCACCACACCCACAATTCAGTTTTACAAACTTTGCCTCCGATGGAGGTGGTGAAGTAAGTTTGTGCTAGATTCTACGTTGATATGCGCTCCGCAGCAAGTTGGAGCCCGGTTTTCCTCTCAGCGTGCAGTGAATGTCAGAGGGATGTGAGGAGAGTATTGCCTATTTGAATGCAGTGATCTCCTTCTACGGAGTCTATTTCATAGGTTCTCTGTTATCGGTCGTAGAGATTCATCTCTTACCTCCCTTTTCAGATCGACGATATACTCTTATATATACCATTACCTCTGCTGATTCTCGTTTCAGTACTGGTTTGGCTTTCTACAAACATGTAGATGAGTGTCCTGGGGTAAGTAAATCTTATTTTCTGTGACACTCTAAGCTATGGTTGGGCACTTTGTTTATAAAGTTCTAAATATATGTATTCAAACATTTATTTGCCTTGACTCAGAATGTTCAACTTTCCTTATTTTCAGACAGTCAGTTTCATATTTGGGATAATGCATTTGAATTAATCATTTTTTTCTTACCTTCAAAAATTTGACTCTTTTTTTCCTGTGGGCTGTTAGGCTCGCGGGGGCTGAAAATGCTTCATTTTATTGCGTCATTCTTGGCGCGGACTTTTTTGGCGCAAAAATTCTTTTCCGTTTCCGGCGTCATACGTGTCGCCGGAAGTTGCGTCATTTTTTGACGTTATTTTGCGCCAAAAATGTCGGCGTTCCGGATGTGGCGTCATTTTTGGCGCCAAAAGCATTTAGGCGCCAAATAATGTGGGCGTCTTATTTGGCGCTAAAAAATAAGGGCGTCGCTTTTGTCTCCACATTATTTAAGTCTTATTTTTTCAGTGCTTCTGGTTGCTAGAAGCTTGTTCTTTGGCATTTTTTCCCATTCCTGAAACTGTCATTTAAGGAATTTGATCAATTTTGCTTTATATGTTGTTTTTTCTCTTACATATTGCAAGATGTCTCACGTTGCATCTGAGTCAGAAGATACTACAGGAAAATCGCTGTCTACTGCTGGAGCTACCAAGCTAAGTGTATCTGCTATAATTTTTGGTATCTGTTTCTCCAGCTGTTGTTTGTATTGCATGTCATGACAAACTTATTAATGCAGATAAAATTTCCTTTAGTACTGTTACATTACCTGTTGCTGTTCCGTCAACATCTAATTTTCAGAGTGTTCCTGATAAACATAAGAGATTTTATTTTTTAAATCCATTAAGAAGGCTATGTCTGTTATTTCTCCTTCTAGTTTACATAAAAGTCTTTTAAAACTTCTCTTTTTTCAGATGAATTTTTAAATGAACATCATCATTCTGATGCTGATAATGGTTCTTCTGGTTCAGAGGTTTCTGTCTCAGAGGTTGATGCTGATAAATCTTTGTATTTGTTCAAGATGGAATTTATTCGTTCTTTATTTAAAGAAGTATTAATTGCATTAGAAATAGAGGATTCTGGTCCTCTTGATTCTAAATCTAAACGTTTAAATAAGGTTTTTAAATCTCCTGTAGTTATTCCAGAAGTGTTTAATCTCCCTGATGCTATTTCTGAAGTAATTTCCAGGGAATGGAATAATTTGGGTAATTCTTTTACTCCTTCTAAACGTTTAAGCAATTATATCCTGTGCCATCTGACAGATTAGAGTTTTTTTGGGACAAAATCCCTAAGGTTATGGGGCTGTCTCTACTCCTGCTAAATGTGCTACTATTCCTACGGCAGATAGTAATTCATTTAAGGATCCTTTAGATAAGAAAATTGAATCCTTTCTAAGAAAAGCTTACTTATGTTCAGGTAATCTTCTTAGACTTGCTATATTTTTAGCGGATGTTGCTGCAGCTTCAACTTTTTGGTTAGAAGCTTTAGCGCAACAAGTAACAGATCATAATTTTATAGCATTATTATTATTCTATAACATGCTAATAATTTTATTGGTGATACCATCTTTTGATATCATTAGAGTTGATGTCAGGTATATGTCTCTAGCTATTTTAGCTAGAAAAGCTTTATGGATTAAACTTGGAATACTGATATGTCTTCTAAGTCAACTTTGCTTTCCCTTTCTTTCCAGGGTAATAAATTATTATTTCAACTGTTTCTGGAAGGAAGGGAACTTTTTTACCAAAGGATAAAAAATCTAAGGTAAATTTAGGTCTAATGATCATTTCGTTCCTTTCCTCACAATAAGGAACAAAAGCCTGATCCTTCATTCTCAGGAGCGGTATCAGTTTGGAAACTATTTCCAGTTTGGAATATATCCAAGCCTTTTAGAAAACCTATAGCCAGCTCCTAAGTACCCATGAAGGTGCGGACCTTATTCCAGCTCAGCTGGTATGAGGCAGATTACGTTTTCTTCAAAGAAATTTTGATCAATTCCGTTCTCAATTTCTGGTTTCAGAACATTGTTTCAGAAAGGTACAGAATTGGCTTCAGTTAAGGCCTCCTGCTAAGAGATTTTTTTCTTTCCCGTGTCCCAGTTAACACAGCAAAGGCTCAGCATTTCTGAAATGTGTTTCAGATCTAGAGTTGGCTGGAGTAATTATGCCAGTTCCAGTTCTGGAACAGGGGCTGGGGTTTTATTTTATCTCTTCATTGTACTAAAGAAGGTCAATTCCTTCAGACCAGTTTCGGATCTATCAATATTGAATCGTTATGTAAGGATACCAACATTCAAGATGGTTACTGTAGGACTGTCCTGCCTTTTGTTTAGCAAAGGCATTATATGTCTACAATAGATTTACAGGATGTGTATCTACATATTCCGATTCATCCAGATCACTTTTTGTGTCTGAGATTCTCTTTTTAGACAAGCATTACCAGTTTTGTGGCTCTACCGTTTGGCCTAGCCTCAGTTCCAAGAATTTTTTTCAAAGGTTCTCGGTGCCCTTCTTTCTGTAATCAGAGAACAGGGTTTTTTGGTATTTCCTTATTGGACAATATCTGGGTACTTGCTCAGTCTTCTCATTTTCGAAAGAATCTCATACGAATCGACTTGTGTTGTTTCTTCAAGTTCATGGTTGGAGGATCAATTTACCAATCAGTTCATTGATTCCTCAGACAAGTGTAACCTTTTTAGGTTTCTAGAATAGATTCAGTGTCTATGACTCTGTCCTTGTCAGACAAGAGAAGTTTAACATTGATATCAGCTTGTCAAAACCTTCAGTCACAATCATTCCCTTTGGTAGCCTTATGCATGGAAATTTTAGGTCTTAGGACTGCCGCATCAGATGCGATCTCCTTTGCTCGTTTTCACATGCGACCTCTTCAGCTCTGTATGCTGAACCAATGGTGCAGGGATTACTCAAAGATATCTCAATTAATATCTTTAAACCGATTATACGACACTCTCTGACATGGTGGGCAGATCACCATCGTTTAGTTCAGGGGGCTTCTTTGTTCTTCCGACCTGGACTATAATCTCAACAGATGCAAGTCTTACAGGTTGGGGAGCTGTGTGGGGGTATCTGACGGCACAAGGGGTTTGGGAATCTCAGGAGGTGAGATTTCCGATCAATATTTTGGAACTCCGTGCAATTTCAGAGCTCTTCAGTCTTGGCCTCTTCTGAAGAGAGAGTTGTTCATTTGTTTTCAGATAGACAATGTCACAACTGTGGCATAAATCAATCATCAAGGAGGGACTCACAGTCCTCTGGCTATGAAAGAAGTATCTCGAATTTTGGTTTGGGCGGAATCCAGCTCCTGTCTAATCTCTGCGGTTCATATCCCAGGTATGGACAATTGGAAGCGGATTATCTCAGTCGCCAAACGTTGCACCTGGGCGAATGGTCTTCACCCAGAGGTATTTCCTCAGATTGTTCAAATTTGGGAACTCTCAGAAATAGATCTGATGGCTTCTCATCTAAACAAAAAACTTCCCTGGTATCTGTCCGGATCCAGGGATCCTCGGGCGGAGGCAGTGGATGCATTATCTCTTCCTTACAAGTGTCATCCTGCCTATATCTTTCCGCCTCTAGTTCTTCTTCCAAGGGTATTCTTAATATTCTAAAGGAATGCTCGTTTGTCCTGCTGGTAGCTCCAGCATGGCCTCACAGGTTTTGGTATGCGGATCTTGTCCGGATGGCCTCTTGCCAGCTGTGGACTCTTCCGTTAAGATCAGTCTTTCTGTCTCAAGGTTCTTTTTTCCATTAGGATCTCAAAACCTTAATTTTAAGGTGTGGAGTTTGAACGCTTGATTCTTGGTCAAAGAGGTTTCTCTGACTCTGTGATTGATACTATGTGACAGGCTCGTAAATCTGTATCTAGAGAGATATATTATAGAGTCTGGAAGACTTATATTTCTTCAGGATGATTTAGATAAGGTTTGTCCGCAAGTTTCTTGAAAGACAAATCTCTGCTCTTTCTGTTCTTTTTCACAGAAGGATTGCTAATCTTCCTGATATTCATTGTTTTGTACAAGCTTTGGTTCGTATAAAACCTGTCATTAAGTCAATTTCTCCTCTTTGGAGTTTGAATTTGGTTCTGGGGGCTCTTCAAGCTTCTCCTTTTGAACCCATGCATTCTTTTGTCGTTATATTACTTTCTTGGAAAGTTTTGTTTCTTTTGGCCATCTCTTCTGCCAGAAGAGTCTCTGAATTATCTACTCTTTTTTGTGAGTCTCCTTTTCTGATTTTGCATCAGGATAAGGCGGTGCTGCGAACTTCTTTTGAATTTTTTACCTAAGGTTGTGAATTCTAACAACATTAGTAGAGAAATTGTGGTTCCTTCATTATGTCCTAATCCTATGAATTCTAAGGAGAAATCATTGCATTCTTTGGATGCTGTTAGAGCTTTGTATTATTATGTTGAAGCTACTAAGTCTTTCCGAAAGACTTCTAGTCTATTTGTCATCCTTTCCGGTTCTAGAAAAGACCAGAAAGCTTCTGCCATTTCTTTGGCATCTTGGTTGAAATCTTTATTTCATCATGCCTATGTTGAGTCGGGTAACACTCCGCCTCAAAGGATTACAGCTCATTCTACTAGGTCAGTTTCTACTTCCTGGGCGTTTAAGAATGAAGCTTCGGTTGATCAGATTTGCAAAACAGCAACTTGGTCCTCTGCATACTTTTACTAAATTCTACCATTTTGATGTGTTTTCTTCTTCTGAAGCAGTTTTTGGTAGAAACGTACTTCAGGCAGTGGTTTCAGTTTGAATCTTCTGCTTATGTTTTTTCATTAAAATTTTATTCTGGGTGTGGATTATTTTCAGCAGGAATTGGCTGTCTTTATTTTATCCCTCCCTCTCTAGTGACTCTTGTGTGGAAAGATCCACATCTTGGGTAATCATTATCCCATACGTCACTAGCTCATGGACTCTTGCTAATTACATGAAAGAAAACATAATTTATGTAAGAACTTACCTGATAAATTCATTTCTTTCATATTAGCAAGAGTCCATGAGGCCCACCCTTTTTGTGGTGGTTTTGATTTTTTTGTATAAAGCACAATTATTCCAATTCCTTATTTTATATGCTTTCGCACTTTTTTCTTATCACCCCACTTCTTGGCTATTCGTTAAACTGAATTGTGGGTGTGGTGAGGGGTGTATTTATAGGCATTTTAAGGTTTGGGAAACTTTGCCCCTACTGGTAGGAATGTATATCCCATACGTCACTAGCTCATGGACTCTTGCTAATATGAATTATGTTTTTTACTCACCTATGCAGAGAGAGCCACTCTGTGCAGAGTGAGAGGGAGGGGGGAAATAATTGTTGGGAAAGGGATCTGGGAGGGGGAGGGGGCTAGGATATTTTTTTGGGGGTAGCTACACTACGGAAAAAATGGGGTTATTAAAAAATAAATAAAAAATATGCACATTTGATTAAATATATATAGGTATATCTATAAATTTTACAAAGAAATTAGATATATGAAGAAATATGTATTTATTAAAGGAATTGGAAAGTCAAAATTAAACTTGCATGATTTAGATTTAGCAGGTTATTTTAAGACACTTTTAAATTAACTTCTGTTTTCAAATATGCTTTGTTCCCTTGGTATCCCTTGTTGAAAAAGAATACGCACATATCCTAGACTAGTGTGAGCTAGCTGCTGATTGGTGCCTGCAAACATTTTTTTGTGATTGGCTAACTAGATGTGTTCATCTTGCTGCCAGTAGAGCAATGCTGTCCCTTCAGCAAAGGATAACAAGAGAACAAAGCAAATTTGATAATGGAAGTAAATTGGAAAGTTGTTTAAAATTGTATGTTCTATCCAAATCATTAAAGACAATTTGGAGGTTTCCTGTCCCTTTAATATATACTGTAAAAATGTATTTATATTTCATGTTGAATTAGTGCACATGAGAATATGCAATCTGTTTTTTTTCCCATTTTCTATGCTCCATTGAAGTCTATGGGGCTGATTTATTAACCCCCAAATGCAGCCATATGCTGCTGTTTCCGACAAGCCTGCAGGCTCGCCGGAAACATAAGTTAAAAAGCAGCGGTCATCCACCTCAGAGGCGGCGGACAGCAATCAGC
This sequence comes from Bombina bombina, assembly GCF_027579735.1. Lineage (NCBI taxonomy): Eukaryota > Metazoa > Chordata > Amphibia > Anura > Bombinatoridae > Bombina > Bombina bombina. The sequence continues at coordinate 137,956,623 of NC_069510.1, forward strand.
CCGATCGAATTTGATCAACTTGATTGACACCCCCTGCTAGCGGCCGATTAGGCGGGAATCTGCAGGGGCCGGTATCACACAAGCATTTCACGAGAAATGCCTGTGCAATGATAAATGCCAACAGCGTATGCTGTCAACGTTTACCGATGTGCGGTGGACATGATCCACTACAGCAGATCATGTCCGTCTGCACAATCATTATTCGACCCCTATGAGAGAATACATTAACGCGGTTTCAATATTGTAGCTTTGGCTTTTTGCGAGCATCAGGTTAGCGTGTGAGCAAAAACTTTTTACTTTCAAGTTGTAATATGTGCGGTATCCGACACACAGAAAAAGCCAAAATTGAGCGCAGTTAATGTGGGAGCGGGTGCGATAAATAGCGCATCACTTGTAATCTAGACCATTGTCAGGCTAAGAGCTTCAAAGTCTGACCCTGAATGTAGATTTGTTTTTTTTGTTTTTTTTAGTTAAGTTCATATAATGGATTATAGTAAATGCAGGAGCTGAGAAACCAACAAAACCCTAGAAGAAGCAGCTGTTTCTTTATTTTTTTGTGGGATTTTGCCGGCATACGGGGAAGAAAAATATACACAGACAATGTGAAAGGACAACATTGTGGTTAACTCGTTTAATGTAAGTTTTTTTTCTTTTTTTTTCTGTTTGCTTCAGACTATAAAAAAGTATCTGATGAATATGTTTTATAACTTTTTATTAAACTAAGAAGTCATTACACTTATTAAAATATAAACACAAATTAAAAAACTTAAATAAGGGATTAAATGTCATATACTCTGTGGGAAACTTAAATAATAATTTAACTATTTACATAATAACGTTTAATGTAAACCTTAACCTTATTTCTAACGTAGAAATAATAACACAACAACTTATTAGTTATAAAACCCGCAGGTCATGTTTATTGTGGCAACACAAGGAACCAGCGAGCAGCACCAATAACATGGACCAGGGAGGCGGCAATCAGGTGCTAGCTAATGCGTAGTAACCCATGCCAAAAAGATGGGCAGTGCCAGGGATGCAGGAGAGTAAGGAGAGCATAGCTCAATGCAAGAAAGGCTTAGAGAGTTCTCAGCTTCAAATCGCACAGACAGGGGATCCTCCAGATGCGTGTCTGAGGACTTCACCCCTGTCCGGAAGTAGCCGTTACTCTACCTCGATCACATTTTGTCCCCTTACACTGTCCAACTGCCAGCCCAGGGTGCTAACCCACCACTCCAGACCATTAGGACCAGGGTCAACTAGGTGCAAACCACATTGAACACCTGGGGAGCTGAAACATAATATCCTTGGACTTGTAGAAATAGGCTGGCTAGCCCTCATCATGCCTCGGACTCAGGGCCGGATTGGGCCGCCGGGATACCGGGAAAAATCCCGGTGGGCCAGCAGCTGGTGGGCCGGCAGAAGCACATAGTGTGTGGAGCGCAACGCAAGCAGCACAACACAGTGAGGGAGCGCTCAGCGCAGTGACCGCCAACGATATGCTTTTTGAGCTGCAGTGCAGAAGCAGAATACACAGACAGTAGGGCCCCTCTGTCTGTGTATTTTTTATCCCCAGCACCAGGAGCAATTTGAGGGAGCACTGTGTAGATAAAGTGACATGAGTAACGCAACTAACGTTATCACGCCCATGGCCCACCCTCCGGTCAGAGTAGACCTGGCACAATCTAGAAACTAGAGAAGACCGACGTCGGATGGACCACACGTGCACTGCCACTGTCTGTCAGTGTCTTGTGTCTGAGACTTAGAAGAGGTAGGAGGGCAGGAGCAGGGACCGGGCTGGGGTGGACAGAGGGGGAAGAGGATGGCCATAACAGCGGTACTAGCACTGGGCGGCTGACACGTGACACACTGACACATCGTGACAGACTCAGTGGTTGTTTGTGGACCGGACCAGACCGCCGGTGTTGTCGCTGTGGTCAGTGTTGATTGGAAGTTTGGAACTTGTGAGGGTCACTAGTCTGGTAGTGGGCGGCCTTGGCCTGGCACACATGTTTTAATAAATGATGTGATCAGAAAACACTGTGCTGTTCAGAACAGCACAATTTCTGATCACATCGTTTTTAAAACATTAGTTAACTTCTGCTGCCTGCTGCTGCATATGATGATTCATATATATATATTATATATTCTGTAGCTTCAGGGACTGGGACAGGGGCAAACGGTTCTGGCGCAAAATCACACTCACAAATGTTTTAATAAACAATGTGTGATTAGAAAACATTGTGCTGTTCAGAACAGCATAATTTCTGATCACATTGTTTTTAAAACATTAGTTAACTTCTGCTGCCTGCTGCTGCATATGATGATTCATATATATATATTATTCTGTAGCTTCAGGGACTGGGACAGGGGCAAACTGTTCTGGCGCAAAATCACACTCACAAATGTTTTAATAAACTATGTGTGATTAGAAAACATTGTGCTATTCAGAACAGCATAATTTCTGATCACATTGTTTTTAAAACATTAGTTCTGCTTGCTGGAGGGGGCGGGGCTGGAGGGGGCGGGGCTGGGCCGGTCTGTACAAATTTCCAGGGCCGGTCTGATTTCCCAGTCCGGCCCTGCTCGGACTCCCCTAACTCTAAAGAGATCACCATACTGATGAATCCCCCTATTGATTGCCACCTGGAACATGAACAGGGAGGGATAGGGTGGGGAAAAATTCAAAGAAACAAGCAGAAAGAGGATTTGGACTTCCTGTATAGGTCTTAAAAAGGTAAGTCAAACCCCTCCTCTCTAACTGCAACAATGGTTTCACACACACACACACACACACACAAAAACACTCCCACTCCTCCTTCCTGGCCTTAACCCTTATGTACATTCCAGGCAATTTGCCTTACATTTCCTTAAGGGGTTAAATGCCATATACTCCTCTGTGGGAAATTTAAATAATAACAACTATTTACATAATATTGTTAAATGTAAACGTTAACTATATTTCTAACGTAGAAATAATGACAACTTCTTGGTTATAAAACCCGCTGGTCATGTTTAGTGTGGCAACACAAGGAACCAATGAACAGCACCAATAACATGGACCAAGGGGGTGGCAATTAGGTACTAGGTACTAGCTAATGCATAGTAACCCATGCTAACAAGATGGGCAGTACCAGGGATGCAGGAGAGTAAGCAGAGCATAGCTCAATGCAAGAATGGCTTAGGGAGTTCTCGGCTTTGAATCGCACAGACAGGGGACCCCCCAGATGCATGTCTGAGGACTTCACCCCTGTCCAGAAGTAGCCATCACTCTACCTCGATCACATCCTGTCCCCCGACACTGTCCAACTGCTACGAGATCAACCACATTTCCAGGGCAACTCTCGCCATCACCCACAACTCACACAAATAGGAGTAGGGACTGTCTCAAGTCTTCAATAAACATGTCCATGCCATGGTCAGACAAATGCACACTGTCACCTCGATAGAGGCTCTGGTCAGCTGCCGTAATGTGCCGGTGCTCCACAACAAAACTTCTAAGCTCGAACATCATCTTTCTAACATCCCTTTTCAGCTTTTTTTCGGACCTGGAAAGCAGTCCTGAGGTTGGCCATATGCTGCCACATCAATCTTGGGATAATGTTAGACCACCCCATTCTCACATCAAGCATCCAACTTTGAACGTGCGCAGGTCAGACTGGATCACTACACTCAAATCCCGTCCAGGAATTAACCCAAGGTTGTTTCCCCCCAAGTTGGGGATCAAGACGTGGGGTGTCTCCCAATGCCTCATGGAATCCTGCAGTAATCCAGGCAAACCTACCCAGCAAAAGCCTCTCCTCCCTAACCATCTAAGCACCAAAATTCACACCACAACAGGGAAACGTCACATCATAAACACATCGTACTAACTTAGCAGTGGGTTAAAATGGATCTCACATATAGCTGATACCTTTTTTAATTCCACCTCCCCAGTGCCTTTATATGGTCAGACGACCAGCCTAAAGCAGCCGCTGTTGTAGCAGAACCCAACTCTTAATGAATGAGGGGCTATTGTATTAGGATTCAACCCTGCCTTTTCAGCAGCCCATCCTAGGACCCTACGGAATTGAACTCTCGTTAGAGGGGTACCGTCTTGGTGAATCAGAAATCTGTGCAAACCCACTGGATGCATGTCCGAGAAGGCCCTCAGCAAAGCATAAGGGCAACTTAAAGTTCCCTGGTTCGTAGGGAGCGACAATCATGGTCCCCTACTTTCCTGACCCACTTTGGATCTGGTGATAAATTACAATACCCCATTTTCAGCAAATCTCATATGCTTGCACAATACCCCTCTGTCTTTGGCATTTTTTGACTGTGGTACTAACTCTCCCACTCTAAGAGCCCCACGAAATGCCATAGCAGCATTTGCTGTAGAAAAGAGATGTAGTAAAAGGAGTAACCTATCAGCGGTTATGGGTTCACGTATGTCCTTTTGTCATACCTCCCCCAGCCCTGGAGAATTTGGCGAACCAAAAACATCTTAGAAGAGTCCGTCAGGGTAAACAACTTACAGAAGAAGGATACCACCGCTAATCTCACAATAATCACCTCCTTTTTTACCTGTCTACCCCTAAACTCCGCTAGCCATCGCAACAACCAATCTTGCTCACCTGCGCAGGATGAAAATCCCTGAACCTCACAGAAGAAAACCCATTCTTCCCAATACCTCACATATGATTTCCAAGTGGAAGGTGCCAGGGAAGCCTTCAGTAGCGGTATCAGTGACTGCTATCCAGTGCCACCTGCCAATGGAAAGGAGGACATGTAACACCATGAGTTGCGGCATTAGGCGCAACCTTCTTAAAAATATCCAATTTAAAATGGGAAAGTGCCTCAGCTATGATATTACAAACCCCAGGGACATGCCTTGCCTGAAACTCAATGTTCCGCTGAAGGCAACTCAAGACCATAATCTGAAGATATCTTACCACTGCTGGGGATGATGAGGAGAGTCTATTGATGGCAAAGACCACAATATTATTGTCTGTCCAAAAAACAACTGATTTGTCCCCCAGTTCGTCACACCATATCTCCAATGCCACCAATATGGGGAAGAGCTCCAGGAGGCAAAGGTTCCTGGTAAGCCCTTTGACAGTCCATTCCACTGGCCATGGCTCTGCACTACACTTATCGTAAAGGTAAGCTCCATAGCCAAAGGATTCTGCAGCATCCGTTAATAAGTGGATGGAATGTGTGAACGTCTGAGGTTTGCTCCAAATGCAAACCCCATTGAAATCCCTCAGAAACTGATCCCAAATCTGGAGATCATCCCTCATGTCTTTATTAACCCCATCCTTGCCTTCGGGGAAGTCACCCCTAGTAACAGGCGCTCCATTCTTTTTCGAAAAATTCTTCCCATAGGGATAACTCACCCCACGAAGTTGAGCAGACCCAAAAGGGACTGCAACTCTTTCAACGTGCAGAAGGCAGAAGAAGCAATTCTTCTAACCTCTGCCAGCATCTTCTGAATTGTATTTGCTGGAAGTCTCCATTCCTCTGCTAAGGAGACAACTTCTATCCCTAAGAATGTAAAACATGTACATGGTTCTTCAGTTTTTTCTTCTGCCAGGGGAACACCAAATTTATTCATCAGAATTCATCAGAATTCTCATGGTGTGCAGGAACAGAGGTCTTTCTACCAATAAAAAGTCATCTAAATAATGAGCAATTCGGTCTTCCCCCGCAACCTCGGCCACAGCCCAATGCAAGAAGGTGCTGAAGGCCTCAAAGTAAGCACAGGAGTTCGAACACCCCATAGGGAGACAACGATCAACAAAGTAGGATCCATTGAAAAAAATAACCCATTAAGTAAAAGGAAGTTGGGTGAATTGGCAATAAACGGAAGGCTGACTCCACATCTAACTTTGTGTACAGAAGGTCACCAGCAATATTTCATATAAAGCTGAAAATCTTTATTAAAGACACATAAAAACAAGCTCAGTGCTCGAGTGACTGGGGTGTACTGCTTCACCCCTCCAAAGTCAATGTGTACAGAAGGTCACCAGCACTATTTCATATAAAGCTGAAATTCTTTATTAAAGACACATAAAAACAAGCTCAGTGCTCAAGTGACTGGCCTTTCTTTTTGGATTAAGGGTCCACATCTAACTTTGTCAGCAAGGCACCTCTTCCTGCTTTCCGCACCACCATTAGTATGTCGTTGAAGGACTGATAGTGCATCGTGCTAAGCTCAGCTGGCATGGCATCATTCACTGACTTAGCCTTGGGGTAGGAAAGGTGTTGAAACATCCTAAATTTCCATGGATCCTTCTTCTGCACCACTCCTAATGTGAAAATAACCAACCCTGGTATTGGCTTTTTCCTAAAGGGGCTTGCAATACGACTCAGTGAAACTTTCTTACCCAACTTCTCCTTCAGTGCATCAGGGAACTGGTATGCAGATTTTAAGTTCCTGCGTGTTGTGGAGCCAGTAACCTTACCCTAAACAGGAATGATGCACCCCTTCCTGAAGGCCTTACCTCGGTAAGGCCCCCGCATCCTTATCAGGGTACAAAGCAAGCCATGGGCTAATTGCAGCCACCTTCAGCAGGGTGGTCGCTGTTACCAGCAGCAGTGCCTCTTGGGCCTGCCCTCTCCTGCTTCTCAAATTTTTTAACGCAATCAGCCGCTGGGTGAGGCTCCCTCAGTTGAGGCAAGCATGCCGAAAGGAACACGCAGTTCCCAGTGTGCAATGCTTGTCCTGAAATTTCCAACAGACCCCAGTGGGACGCCTCCAAAATCTGTTGGCCGAATGTACCTGTTGTGTACAAGAGGAGCAGAATTTCTAGGGACCTTTTCTGGACCCAGCCAGGCACCTTTGCGATAGTTCTCCTCAATAATCTCCATGTTTTCCATGTATTTTAAGATGGCCAAACACTGATCAGGACTCTTCTCCAAATAGCAAGAAGAGTAGACCCTGAAACATCACCTCCACTCCTGGAACGTATCCGGATTCTGGAATTTTTTAGGCCCAGTCCCATTCTCGGTTCTCTCCTTTTGCCTCAAGGCTTCCACAGAGAGTTTGAAGATGTTAACATACTTCCTGTCCTGAATGTGCTTGACCGTCTTAGTTTTAAGGTGCTCATGAAGATCATATAAGGAGCAGGAGTGTGTATCACCGTGGAGTGCCACCTTGCGGTTGGCAGGCCTGTGTATGTCAGTGAGTCTGGTCCAGGGTTGGGATGCCCTAGCTGACATATGAGAGGTAACAGGTATAAGTAAAAATTATATATATATATATATACCTATATATTATATATTGATCCTATGTTTGGCTAGTCAGTAACAAATGATTTATTTCATTCAGAAAAACTGATTGCACTCATGTTTAATTCTCCCCCCATATGCAAAGCTATTCTAAACACACACGTGAGGACAATACTTCAAAGATAATCATCTGTATATTCTATATATTTCACATCTGTTTCCAAGGATATCCCACTGAGGCGTGAATTTAAAATCCCTATCAGATGATCGCTGACCCCTATTTCTGCTCTGAAGCCATCTATCTTGCATCTCATAAATTCTGAAGATAACAGTTCTATTCTAATATAAAACAAACCCCCCTTGCCAAATAGTTTTAGCTGAATGAAGACAAGTTCACTTAACTATATACAGAGTTTTTATGGCTTAAGATAACATAGTCTTTGATGCCAACAGCACTGCAGGTGGACAAGGGCCACGTTGTCATACAGGGACCACTGAGACATTTCACAGCTATGTGTAAATCGTTTCCTGTGGAATTTTTAGCATTTACAATTCCCTGTATGGCATAAATAAAAATAAATACATTTTGAAAAAGAAAGGATGCCAATAGTTTCAAGTATGTTTGAAATAATTCAAATAACCCATATATGTATATATATATATATATATATATATATATGTTGAAATGGGACATATTATATTAAAGGGGTAATTGCTGAATTAAATATATATATAGGAGATAAATTCAGAATTAAATAACAATTTTAAAAATACCATGGTTAAAATATATACATAACATGGATGGATACGTGGGATGAAATAAGTCATATCATATCATTGTGCACTAAATGTTTATAAAATTTTAAATACATCTCTTGAAATATAGTGAGATGGATATATGGAAGTCACTTTGATGTGATATGACTATAAAATATTGACATCTGATATCAAAGTATAAATTTTCTTTTAGGCTTAATGAAATATAAATGCTAACAAGAGAAATTTACTAATGCAATAAATTATATATGTTTAATAAGGAAAATTAAATTAACAATGTACTTATTTTGACATAATATAATGGTGCTTGGTATTGAAATAATCAGAAAATTGACATGAGGTTATCCTGCCTGGAATTCGGATTGTAAGTTATTAATGCAAGAAATAATGATATTTGTTACACATCTTAAAGAAACATTTTCTTTCACTGTCTAGAAATGGTTAAATGTGAATCTGTTTGTGTTGTCATGCTGCCACCCGAGGGCCAAAACCCAGTATAACAGTTAAGAGACTTAACTGTTTAAAGGATGCGTTTCCATAGCAACAATATATACTAAACCAATTATCCAATGAGAAGGGACAAGCAAAGGGCGTGAACGAAACAGGTCATCAATGATTATATAAAAGGAGTAGTCAATGCAGAAAGGGACACACAAGTTTTTTTGTAACTTGCTGAGACTAGTGATCTGATTTTGGCTTCCATACTTAGGAACATTTCACTAAGCAAGAAGCTGAAAACTTACCTTGATATGCAATAACTTTCCTTCAAATTAGATGACCTAAAGACCGCTACGAATTGGTTCAAATTGGTGAAGTATAATTGTTCTAATTTTTAAAACTTGAAACAAAGGTTATTGGTAAGAACATAGTCAATTTGTATTTAATAGATTTAAAGAGCAGTTTGTATTTTAAGCTAGTATTTCATAGCCTGTGTATGGTTAAACTAATCCTAAATTTTAAGTTGTTTATCTGTGCAAATATATAGTTATAACTCAGAATTGGGTTTTTGCATAAATAATATATACAATTTCTGATGTTTTGGATTAGAATTGTGTTAGAATAAATTGTGTTTAAATTACCAGCGCCTAGATTTAGAGTTTTGTCGGTAACGACCCGCGTAGCTAACGCTGGCTTTTTTCTGGCCGCACCTTTTAAATAACTCGGGTATTGAGAGTTCACAGAATAGCTGCGTTAGGCTCCAAAAAGGGAGCGTACAGGCATATTTAACGCCACTGCAACTCTCGATACCAGAGTTGCTTACGGACGCGGCCAGCTTAAAAAACGTGCTCGTGCACGATTCCCCCATAGAAAACAATGGGGCTGTTTAAGCTGAAAAAAAACCTAACACCTGCAAAAAAGCCGCGTTCAGCTCCTAACGCAGCCCCATTGTTTCCTATGGGGAAACACCTCCTAAGTCTGCACCTAACACCCTAACATGTACCCCGAGTCTAAACACCCCTAACCTTACACTTATTAACCCCTATTCTGCCGCCCCCGCTATCGCTGACCCCTGCATATTATTATTAACCCCTAATCTGCCGCTCCATAAACCGCCGCTACTTACATTATCCCTATGTACCCCTAATCTGCTGCCCCTAACACCGCTGACCCCTATATTATATTTATTAACCCCTAATCTGCCCCCCACAACGTCGCCGCTACCTACCTACACTTATTAACCCCTAATCTGCCGAGCGGACCGCACCGCTATTATAATAAAGTTATTAACCCCTAATCCGCCTCACTAACCCTATAATAAATAGTATTAACCCCTAATCTGCCCTCCCTAACATCGCCGTCACCTAACTTCAAACATTAACCCCTAATCTGCCGACTTGAGCTCACCGCTATTCTAATAAATGTATTAACCCCTAAAGCTAAGTCTAACCCTAACACTAACACCCCCCTAAATTAAATATAATTTAAATCTAACGAAATAAATTAACTCTTATTAAATAACTTATTCCTATTTAAAGCTAAATACTTACCTGTAAAATAAACCCTAATATAGCTAAAATATAATGAATAATTACATTGTAGCTATTTTAGGATTAATATTTATTTTACAGGCAACTTTGTAATTATTTTAACCAGGTACAATAGCTATTAAATAGTTAAGAACTATTTAATAGTTACCAAGTTAAAATAATAACAAAATTACCTGTAAAATAAATCCTAACCTAAGTTACAATTAAACCTAACACTACACTATCATTAAATTAATTAAATAAAATACATACAATTATCTACAATTAAACCTAACACTACACTATCAATAAATAAATTAAATACAATTCCTACAAATAAATACAATTAAATAAACTAACTAAAGTACAAAAAATAAAAAAGAACTAAGTTACAAAAAATAAAAAAATATTTACAAACATTAGAAAAAATTACAACAATTTTAAACTAATTACACCTACTCTAAGCCCCCTAATAAAATAACAAAGACCCCCAAAATAAAAAAATGCCCTACCCTATTCTAAATTACTAAAGTTCAAAGCTCTTTTACCTTACCAGCCCTGAACAGGGCCCTTTGCGGGGCATGCCCCAAGAAATTCAGCTCTTTTGCCTGTAAAAAAACACATACAATACCCCCCCAACATTACAACCCACCACCCACATACCCCTAATCTAACCCAAACCCCCCTTAAATAAACCTAACACTAAGCCCCTGAAAATCTTCCTACCTTATCTTCACCATGCCAGGTTCACCGATCGGTCCAGAGTCTTGATCCAAGCCCAAGCGGGGGGCTGAAGAGTGATGTCCATTCTCGGGCTGAAGTCTGGATCCAAGCGGCGGCTGAAGAAATCCATCATCGGGCTGAAGTCGGAAGTCCATCATCGGGATGAAGTCTTCTATCAAGCCGCATCTTCAATCTTCTTTCTTCTGGAGTGGAGCGGAGCCATCTTCTTCCAAGCCGACGCGGAACATCCTCTTCAACCGACGACTAGACGACAAATGACGGTTCCTTTAAGGGACGTCATCCAAGATGGCGTCCCTCGAATTCCGATTGGCTGATAGGATTCTATCAGCCAATCGGAATTAAGGTAGGAATATTCTGATTGGCTGATGGAATCAGCCAATCAGAATCAAGTTCAATCCGATTGGCTGATCCGATCAGCCAATCAGATTGAGCTCACATTCTATTGGCTGATCGGAAAAGCCAATAGAATGCGAGCTCAATCTGATTGGCTGATTGGATCAGCCAATCGGATTGAACTTGATTCTGATTGGCTGATTCCATCAGCCAATCAGAATATTCCTACCTTAATTCCGATTGGCTGATAGAATCCTATCAGCCAATCGGAATTCGAGGGACGCCATCTTGGATGACGTCCCTTAAAGGAACTGTCATTCATCGTCTAGTCGTCGGTTGAAGAGGATGTTCCGCGTCGGCTTGGAAGAAGATGGCTCCGCTCTGCTCCAGAAGAAAGAAGATTGAAGATGCGGCTTGATAGTAGACTTCATCCCGATGATGGACTTCCGACTTCAGCCCGATGATTGATTTCTTCAGCCGCCGCTTGGATCCAGACTTCAGCCCGAGGATGGACATAACTCTTCAGCCCCCCGCTTGGGCTTGGATCAAGACTCTGGACCGATCGGTGAACCTGGCATGGTGAAGATAAGGTAGGAAGATCTTCAGGGTCTTAGTGTTAGGTTTATTTAAGGGGGGTTTGGGTTAGATTAGGGGTATGTGGGTGGTGGGTTGTAATGTTAGGGGGGGGGGGTATTGTATGTGTTTTTTTACACGCAAAAGAGCTGAATTTCTTGGGGCATGCCCCGCAAAGGGCCCTGTTCAGGGCTGGTAAGGTAAAAGAGCTTTGAACTTTTGTAATTTAGAATAGGGTAGGGCATTTTTTATTTTGGGGGGCTTTGTTATTTTATTAGGGGGCTTAGAGTAGGTGTAATTAGTTTAAAATTGTTGTAAGATTTTTCTTATGTTATTTTTTGTAACTTAGTTCTTTTTTATTTTTTGTACTTTAGTTAGTTTATTTAATTGTATTTATTTGTAGATATTGTATTTAATTAATTTATTGATAGTGTAGTGTTAGGTTTAATTGTAGATAATTGTAGGTATTTTATTTAATTAATTTATTGATAGTGTAGTCTTAGGTTTAATTGTAACTTAGGTTAGGATTTATTTTACAGGTGATTTTGTTATTATTTTAACTAGGTAACTATTAAATAGTTATTAACTATTTAATAGCTATTGTACCTGGTTAAAATAATTACAAAGTTGCCTGTAAAATAAATATTAATCCTAAAATAGCTACAATGTAATTATAATTTATATTGTAGCTATATTAGGGTTTATTTTACAGGTAAGTATTTAGCTTTAAATAGGAATAAGTTATTTAATAAGAGTTAATTTATTTAGTTAGAATAAAATTATATTTAACTTAGGGGGGTGTTAATGTTAGGGTTAGAATTAGCTTTAGGGGTTAAAAAATTTATTAGAATAGCGGTGAGCTCCGGTCGGCAGATTAGGGGTTAATAAGTGTAGGCAGGTGGCGGCGACGTTGTGGGGGGCAGATTAGGGGTTAATAAATATAATATAGGGGTCGGCGGTGTTAGGGGCAGCAGATTAGGGGTACATAAGGATAACGTAGGTGGTGGCGCTTTGCGGTCGGCAGATTAGGGGTTAATTATTGTAGGTAGCTGGCGGCGACGTTGTGGGGGGCAGATTAGAGGTTAATAAATATAATATAGGGGTCGGCGGTGTTAGGGGCAGCAGATTAGGGGTACATAAGGATAACGTAGGTGGCGGTCGGCAGATTAGGGGTTAAAAATTTTTATTAGATTGGCGGCGATGTGGGGGGACCTCGGTTTAGGGGTACATAGGTAGTTTATGGGTGTTAGTGTACTTTAGAGCACAGTAGTTAAGAGCTTTATAAACCGGCGTTATCCCAAAAAGCTCTTAACTACTGACTTTTTTCTGCGGCTGGAGTTTGGTCATTAGATTTCTAACGCTCACTCCAGACACGACTCTAAATACCGGAGTTAGAAAGATCCCATTGAAAAGATAGGATATGCAATTGACGTAAGGGGATCTGCGGTATGGAAAAGTCGCGGCTGGAAAGTGAGCGTTAGACCCTTTAATCACTGACTCCAAATACCTGAGGGCGGTAAAAAATAGCGTTAGTAGCCTCTAACGCTGGTTTTGACGGCTACCGCCAAACTCCAAATCTAGGCCCAGATGTATTGCTTGGATGTTAGTAGTTAAAGGTTTTAAGTCTCATTGTGTTAACTGGGTGAAATCTCTATTGTGACAAAGATAAACTTGTATGAACTCTGAATAGCATATTTTAAATAGTTTTTAAATGCATATAATATTGACTCATATTTTGATTCTTACAAATATATGTATATCAATGTGTTCATAGATATTTACTAATAATAAAGAATTCAGATATTTATATTAATTTTATTGTCTTAGTTTATGCATATTTGATGGTGGGTTTAGTTTAAAGAAAGATTGTTAAATATATTCAGTTATAACCCTGCCATATACTCACATATTATTTGGAGAGTACTGCTAAGATTCTTATAAATATACTGACATTGGTAACCATTTCCTAGAAGCCTCTTTATTCTTTGTCAACCACCTAAGCACCCTGTACATATGTTTATGCCCTTTGGCATCTAAACCCAAAGCCTTATCATTCTCAGAATCAGAGTCATCCTAAGATGACTTGAAACCCCTAAACCCCACTGAAACTAAGAACTCCCCGGCCTGTGTCCCCATCCTTGTAGGTATAGCCACCACACTTGATGTCGATGAACGCTCATCCTCTGACAACATGGACTCAGCATCGCTCTCCAGTCCCCTCTCATTTCCAGAATCACCAGTGTTAGCCATATCGTCGTCCTGCAAAACAGAGTATGAGAGGGGAGTACCAGGAGGGGGAAGCTCAGCTCTGCCCCTCCCATGCTGCTTATGTTGCATAATCCCCTCTCATTTAGTCTAGGCACCCCTGTTTGTTCACACTGTGCCACATTCATCATCACTCTACTTTCATCATCAGAAAAATCTTGAATCTGATCACTAAAATGTATTACTTTATTACACTGGGGAGAAGGCTTCCTTTTACTCCTTGCTGGAGCAACTTCCCTATCTAAACTGTGAAACTGTGGCACGGGCCCCTGCTTAACTACAGATCTAATCAATATTTTATTTCCAGATGCGCGGGCACTTGTTTTCCCTACCACATCTTTATTGTGTCTCATCATACCTTTAGATGTGCCATCTCCAGCCCCCACATGCAAACCATCAACATCATCCACCATCCGTGTGGGTCCAAGCTCCAAATTATTCATGTTCACGGACCCCTGGGAGTTATGCAATACCCCAAGTCCTGTACCGCGGCCTGTTTGCCCCTTAGCGGTTGACTGTGTCCCTGCACGTTTATTGGAACTCGTACTGCGTGAACTGCGTGCCTGAGGCCTATCCCTCTGAACTCCCACTTGGTCCACAAAGACTCCCAAGGCTGCTTGCCCAATATCTTTTTGAAGCAAACCTACTGCCTCCTGGGCCCCCCTCGCCCCCTGCGGCCTAACCCCTGGAGCCAATGTTCCCCTCCTCCGTGGCACTCCTCTCTTACCTGTATGACCGAGAGGGGAACTCGATGCGCTCCTCTTCATAGCCGGGTGTTGAATGGCTGTTCTGGAAATGACGTCACCAGAAATGACATCACCATAAGCTCCACCAGCTGAAATACCCAGACCAGAAGAGAAGCTGGAAGAAGCCGACGCACCTACTGGATCTCGTGGGACCACCGTCGAGTGACTGGACAGTAATGGGGACACCACTGGAGTACCTAACAAGATGCCATTGTTTGTAGGAGGGACACCGCCACAGACACCGATTCATCAGAAAGGGCCGTTGAAGGCCCAGGTAAGATACCATAGCTCACACTAGCTACACCACTGATATTAGTAGCTACTAAGGGGTTAAAGGGACACAAAACCCACATTTTTTCTTTCATGATTCAGATAGATCATGCAATTTTAAGCAACTTTCTAATTTACTCCTAATATCAGTTTTTCTTTGTTCTCTTGCTATCTTTATTTAAAAAAGCAGGAATGTGATGCATAGGAGCCGGACCATTTTTGGTTGAGAACCGGGATTAAGCTTGCTTATTGGTAGGTAAATGTAAGCCTCCAATAAGCAAGCGCTAGCCATGGTGCTGAACCAAAAATGGGCTGGCTGCTAAGACTTACATTCCTGCTTTTAAAATAAAGATAGCTAGGGGGCGGAGTTAACCGCTGTTTGAAGAGGCTGCGTTAGATGTAAGCTCCGGAGCCTTAGAGGATAAATAAATTATTAACCACTAAAAGCTAAAATTTGTTAACTAAAGGGTTATCCAACCCTAAACCAAGATACCTAGCAGTAGTAGGATTGACTACAAGCCGGACTGCAGTTGCGCTAAAGCCTCGGAACCCACTAAAGGAACCACTGCAGAGAGGCCCAGGAGTCCGGGGGTTCACCTAACACACAAATACCTCCATCTCCCCTCCGGAGGGTCAGGGATCCGCCTCGCCAGGTATAAGAAACAGCCCAGCAGCTTTAATTCTTAGCCGACGCTTTGCACTGCATGGGTGGTTGGCCTAAGAGACGTGAGACTCAATATCAGCGGGCTGTCACGCATCGCAAAGAATGTAGACACCACAATCAATAGGTTGGTGCTCAATGATCTAACTAGATGTCCAGCTTGGAACAGGCCACGGAGCACAGAGACAGACCGGAGCAGCATACGAACAAGCTGACACAGCTAGAGGTAGGCAGAGGTGCAGGGTGGCTTGCAAGTTGGTCTGGTTGGACCCTGAACCTGGCAGCAAACGGGAAGAGCTCTTCTAGCAAGGTATAGAGGGGATGTTTGTGTGGGATACGTAACAGTCTCAAGGGACACTGAATTACTTGAGTGTGGCATTTGGCATGAAAATCCGCCATTTTGAGAGGACCCCTGCTTAGCAGCGCACTACATCCCATAGCGGGAAACTATAGAGGACCACAGAGAGACACAGGCTGTTGCTTCAGCCATCTCAAGCATCAACCCTCACCTCCAAGCCCCTATTTATTATTACTACATGAACAAATAGGTGGAGCTGCAAGCCTCTTATGTAGGGCCTTGTTCACGGTTGAGGCAAAACATCAAAAGCTCACTAAAAGCTCATTTCCCCCCTCTCCTATATAGAACAATCACTCTTGGGGTATATTAAACTGCATTTATTTTATTGAATCACCTACACCACGAGGAGTAATATAAATATAGATAGGGGTCTGACAAGGAACAACACAGACAACAGGCCTTAATGAGCACACTCCCCTCCCCTTTCCTGCTGTACACGGTTGAAGCAGGTCATATCACAGTATCCCTCTCTGGCTTGGTCCAGTGTGGACAATTTCCCTGGGGAGTGTGTCAACACCTATTGTTCCGACCTGAAGGTTTTCCCACAACACCCCAACCCTGCAACAACTGGATAGTTGGTAATTTACTTACGAGACCTCTATTTGCCCTACACCGTACACTAGAGACCGGGAGAGGCCCTGGGGCTTGATCACTGTTTACTGGTCTTGGTAATTGGACACTAGATGGATCAACAGACCCTCTTCAGAAGAGCTGCGACCCTGCCTTGCTAAGTGCACTTCTATCCTTACACTATATTACTTACAGTGGACCACCTGACATCCAAATTTAACTGGGGGTGCTAATCCTCCCCCTAGAACCTATCTCTCTGAAGCCTTAATCCATCAGAAAAAAAGAGGGAAAAAGGAAAATAATGGAACAAACAACCACCCCCTGGCTACAAGTGCCTGCCCTGTGCCCAGTGTCTTTCTCTAAAACATATTCTTCTTACCCTACTTGTAGGGACAACTCTGGAGAAATTGATTTCTAAGGGATAAAGACATTTGTGCTTTACTGGACAACCGAGACATAAACTACTCATAGTACAGAAGCTGCACCTATAAAAGATCATGTCGCATTCTCAAAGAAGAAAACAAAAACAGCAACCCCCACCTAAGGAGACGGTTATGGATCATTTTGGTCAGCCCACCTCGGAATGGCAGGTTATAAATGAACCACCTGACTCTCCAGAATCTGAGGCGTCTGACTTTGCGGCTTCTGCCCTAAGAGAGATCCAGCACAGTGCCCATGAGTCGGTCACCCCTACATTTATTTTGGATTCTCTTAAGTCTATGCTAGATGATCATCATGCTTCATTCTCTGCCAAACTTTCCGCCTCAACTGCCAAACTAAAAAGGGAAATCTCCTCTACAAATGAGTGCATTGATATGCTTGAAAGAAAGTATGAAGACCTGGCCACTGAACAAGCCAATGGGCTGACCTTCTCTCATCATCTGTCAGAGTACCTAGACTCTGTTGAAGACAAAATAGCCGATATGGAAGATAGATCTCGGCTGAATAATCTGTGCATAAGAGGGATCCCCGAGTCCATTATCTCATCAGAACTTCAACCCTTCCTTAAAGACCTCTTTCACAGTTTGGCTCCAAAAACCTCAGAGTCAGAAGATTTACTTGATTGTGCTCACCGCACACTTAGGCCTAAAGGACTCCCTGAGGGACAGCCATGGGACGTCCTGGTGTGGCTTCACTTCTTCACATACAAGTAAAGGATTCAGAGAGCACATTTCCTGAAACCTCTGCTCCCTGAGAAGTTTCAAAACCTGCAGATCTTCCCAGATCTCTCTAGTAGGACACTACAGCAAAGGAAGACCTTCACAACTGTCACTAGCACCCTGCGGAAGAGGAGTATCAGATATAGGTGGGGCTACCCGATAAAACTGTTGATCTTTAAGGACAACCAAACTTTTACAGTCCACAATGTTACTCAAGGCCTTGCACTGCTTAAAACCTGGAATATGGACAGTGCCCAAGTTAGTGACTCTCAGAGATAACAACAAAAACCCCGCCAGCTGGATGCCACGGCTTCCAAGTGGACAGCACTCCCCCAAAGAAATTCCAACTCGCCAACTGTGACACCTCCCCAAAGGGGACTCAACTCATCACCTGCAGTATTCTCGCAGAGAAGACCTAGCTCACCAATCACCTGAGATATCTGCTCACAGTAACATTTTACACTTCCTATAGCAGTACATGCAGCACCTGGAGACTGTGCCTATGTAATGGACCCTTGTATTTGGGGAAGGCTGGTGGTACCCTAACTTTCCCTGAATGCTCTGCGACAGGAATCTGATAAGTATATACTGATCCCTGTGCTGGTGCCTGTTTGTTGGGTTTTCTTTTTAAGTTTAAAATTATTGTTTATTGCTATGTCCAGGTATGTTTTATACCCCTGAATATTACACATGCAGTAATAACCTCTTAGTTGGTGATAGTGTCCGACGGGACCCCCTGAATAGACTAGACTGGCTTCACCTATAGTCATACCCCTCCAGGACACTGCTATCTGGTTCACATCCCCAACACTAGATAGGGATCTGGGGCGGTCTCATGTACATCACGCATAGCACTTATATTCTATGTAATTGTACATTTTCTACATACCACTATAGCTTGTCTGTAATTTTTATGCCACACCTCCCACTGCCACCCCCATTACTGAGGGCCAGCTACACTCCCCCACATCCACTAGATACATATAACCTTATTACACAAGGCGTTAAAATCCGGGAGTACACCACTCATTTTCTATCTTACATAACCAGGCCCATCTACCAATGGGGCAGTGACAAGGAAACCTGTGACCGAAGAGTATTATGCCTACAATTTTTAGGTAGCCTGGACATGGACATATACCTACTGACTGGATCTGTGACTAGGGGAATGTCTAGGGCTTAGTTTCTGAGTATTGGGTTCTCAGTTGCTCTTTCCTAGCTTGCACTTCACACGGATATTGTTTGTCATTCTATAGTAGACGGGTAATAGCTTACTCCTTTTGTCTATCCCGCTAGATCTTGCTACAGGATCCAGACAATTAACTTCCTTTGTTGCAGGGAGCAAGCACATAACTCTCTACTACCAATAACAGGTTCTATAGGCCCTTTTTGTGGCCATCCCTGCAGCATGAGAAAGCTGAATACCAGTAGATCCCTGAACTGCCATTGCCCCGCATGTTTCATTGGGTGGGTGGGGGGTTCCCCCTCTCCTAACTAACTCACGCTGCCTATGTCCTCTATTTGATCCCCTTTTACATGCAATGAGCATACCCACCACTGGGACACACATTTAGGATTTAAAGTTTATAGATTTATAGAGTTAAGCTTTTATTTACTACTGTATGCATGTGAAGGTTCATTTCTCTATTTAGTTCATATTGATATTGTTTGTTATTTTGAGGTATACGTACAACAGGTTTCTTTTCTTTTGTCTGTCCCGCCAGACTTAACTACAAGACCCGGATGATTTGCTTCCCCTGTAGCAGCTTACATAACTTTCCACCACAGAGGTGGGTTTCACAGGCTCTTTTTGCGGCCATTCTTGCAACATGGGAGAGCTGAATACCAGTGGACCCTTGAATTGCCATTGCCCCACATGTTTTACTAGATGGATGGGGGGGCTCCCCCCTCCCTCCTACTTCACCCACACTACCTATGTCCTCTACTTAATCACCTCTGTATTTAATAGGCATGAGTACCATTGGGACACATATTCAGGATTTACTGTCTGCAGATTTATAAAGTTAAGATTTTTTGCATTGTTTATGTATATGACTGTTCATGTTTATGTTTATCTTTCTGATGCTTGGTCAAGGAGATTTGCATCTTCTGTCACAATGAATAAATATATAACTTGGGTGTGATTCTCCGTGTGACATGAGAATGGTGAATACCAATAGAACTCTAGATTGTTGATTTCTAATATCCCTTACGGGCTTACTATATGTCTTTCCTTTACCCAGTCTGGGATTGTCCAGATATTTAGTCCCTCTTAGCTGTCTCCCCTTGCCACTATGAGTATGCTGTTCACTTCCACTTTACCTGCATCCCTACACCTTCCCCCTCCAACACCTCAGGGTTTGGCACTTCAGATAATTAGTAGGGGACTATTGCCAAGTTCCAGAACTAGATATTTAGGACACTAGAGGGATTAATCTGATGCCTCTTCAAACACCTTTTATTTATTATTATTATTATTATTATTATACTTTATTTATGAAGCACCATCATATTCCGCAGCGCTGTCCATGGATACAGATCATTTAAATAAAACAATAGTATAAAACTTCTAAGACTAAGAGACAGGACAGAATTTACAAACGCATACAGGAGGAATCGAGGGCCCTATTCCCGTGGGAACTTACAATCTAGAAGGGTAGGAGCTTGAGAAACAGGAAGTGAGGACTGCAAGATTGAGAAAGATGTTAATGCAGAGTTAGCGGAGGGAAATGTTGTTAGGTAAAAGGAATATTATTGAGTTGGGTGGTAGGCTTCTCTGAACAGAAAAGTCTTCAGAGAGCATTTAAAGGAAGAAAGATTTGGGCAAAGCCTGAAAGCACGAGGGAGAGTGTTCCAGAGGGTAGGTGCTGCACGACAGAAGTCCTGCTGTCTAGCATGAGAGGAGGTGATAGTCACAGAAGCAAGGAGCAGGTCATTGTTGGATCTTAGTGGGCGGGCTGGAGTATACTTGTTGATTAGTGTGAGGTGTGTATACCTCTTATTGCTGGAAAAAGAAATCTCAGCTACAGACTAAAATTAATATGTGTACCACTACCACTTGACTACTAATATTTATGATTAGTAGCTGAATGTAGACTGTGGAATTTATCTCTGAGGTTAAGTTATAATCCAAAATATTGTTACAACTAGTAACTTGGATTTGTGTAACAATGGCAAAGAGAAGTAATTATATGTTGAGAATTCCGGATACTTAACTTGATACTATGTAATATGTCCAGTGCAGATTGACAGGTTATGAGGGAGTCACCAAGTATCAAGCTAGTGAATAAAGACAATAGGACTTGTTCTAATGTCCAGTGATACTTATAATCTCACCTATATGCTACTATGGTAAAAGCATATGGGGATTTCCCTGTTAGCGAGAGACCTGTAGATCCGCTCTGCGTGTGCTGAAATCCTGTCAGCTTGTGAGAGCGCTTTGAGTAGGAGGGAGCTTGGTTGCTGCGGCTTGACAGACAGCTGACGTCACATGCTAACGCTGAGAAGCAAAATACCGGGTAAAGAGTAAGTCTGTATTCCGGTAATATGAAAAGCACTTAGATTCAACTTGCGGTTTGATTCTGTAGTGATTGTTGCTTCACAAAGATGTTGAGAGAGAGAGGAACCAACCATAAGTAAAAAGGGAAAGTTGGATTGCGCTGTTAAGGTTTGTAATCCCAGATACGTAGAAAGTTCTAATTGCAGCTGTTATGAAAGATGATGAATCTTATGTGGAATATGTGATGCAAATCCACGGAGAAGGAATATTATATTTGCTGAGTAGCAGGAGCTTAGGTAGCTGTGACTATACTTGAGAGATGAGTCAAAATACTAAGCACTAGGAACAGGGCGTGAACCTAATTTAAAGGGAAACAGGTAGCTGATTCTGACACAGGTGGGTGGAACAAAGGAATGCCTAACAATTAGAGAGGATAGGTAGAAGGGAGCGGAGTTGGTGAGCGCTTTGTATGCAAGGGTGAGAATTTTGAATTTAATTCTGCTGTGTATGGGGAGCCAATGAAGGGACTCGCAGAGAGGTGCAGCAGATACAGAGCAACGGGAAAGGTGGATCAGCCTGGCAGAGGTATTTAGGATGGATTGAAGAGGGGAGAGGCGGGAAAGAGGAAGGCCAGTAAGTAGGTTATTGCAGTAGTCAAATTGGGAAATAACAAGGGAGTTGATTATTTGCTTTGTGGTGTTAGCGCACAGAAAAGGTTGAATCTTGGAAATGTTACGTAGATGGTTGCAGCAGGATGTAGAAAGCGATTGGATATGGGGGGTGAAGGATAGATTTGAGTCAAATGTAACTCCGAGGCAGCGGACTTGGGGCGATGGGGAAATGGTGATGCCATCAACAGGGATAGAGGTCAGCATAGAGCTTGAGGGGGGATAAGAAGGAGCTCAGTCTTGGACATGTTTATCTTTAGGTGGTGAGAGGCCATCCAGGAAGAAATACCAGATAAGCAGTTGCTGACATGAGAAAGGACAGAGGGAGAGAGAGCAGGGGTGAAGAGGTAGATCTGGGTGTCATCAGCATAGAGGTGATATTTAAAGCCATAACTGTTGATAAGTTTACCCAGAGAAGAAGTATAAATGGTGAAGAGTAAATGACCCAGAACAAACCCTTGAGGTACTCCAACAGACAGAGGCATTGGAGAGGAGGAGTCATTGGCAAATGACACAGAAAAAGACCTGTGAGAAAGATAAGAGTGAAACCAGGAAAGAGCAGTGCCACAGAGGCCAGGGTCTGTAGGAGGAGGGGGTGGTCAACTGTGTCGAAGGCAGCTGAGAGTTCAAGTAGGATGAGTATGGAGTAGTGGCCAATATTTTTATCAGAGAGAAGATTGTTCATAACCTTGGTAAGGGCAGTCTCAGTTGAGTGTTTGGGGTGGAATCCGGATTGCAGGGGGTCAAGCAAGGAGTTGGTGGACAGGAAGTGGGTTAGGCGATTGTAAACTAGTTTTTCAAGGAGTTTTGATGTTAGTGGGAGCAGTGATATCGGGCGGTAGCTTTCAGGAGAATTAGGGTCAAGGGAGGGTTTTTTGAGTATGGGAGTGACTATTGCATGTTTGAAAGAATATGGGAATAAGCCGGTAGAAAGAGATAGGTTGAAGATGTGTGTAAGAGCAGGAGTGAGGGTAGAAGATAGGGAGGGTATTAGATGGGAAGGTATAGGGTTGAGTGGGCAGGTAGTGAGGCGTGAGGAAGATAGCAAGGAGGTATGCCCCATTGGGTCCTATAATTGGACCCCTATTTATAATTCCCACATCTAAGCTTACTTCCCCTTTTCATCTCTATTTTCATTTCCCATCCTAGTACCATTAGCATAAAATCTCACACCCCTAACTTACCTTATCCCTGACAACACTTAGATGAGAACCTCTCAGATCTCCATTCCAAAAGACACTGAACAAATTACCCATAATAGGCTTAATGCCGTATCAATATAACATTTGGGCGAGCGACCTACTGTAGCCGCTCATCTTTAAATTTTTCCTCTTAAATAGACCCCCAAAACCTCCCATACCCTAGGACACCAAGTGTCCTCTCTTGCAATAGCATAACCCCCCCCCCCACATAAAGTGCCTCTCTTAGAAGAGGACTACCAAATCGGTTTGTCTCGTCGATACCGCACTACCCATCACCCCTTTATTTTAACACAGCTCTATATAATTCTGTGCCGGACACTCATTTTGCCTTAAAATCACCCCCATTCCCCCCGTTTCCGTCTTCCCCCCTTCTCTCCCCCCCCCTTTTTTTCTCTTCCCTCCACCTTTCCCCACCTCTCTATTTTCTCCCCTTTGAATTCCCTTCTTTTTACCTATCTTAAACATGGCCTTGTCATTTATTTCCCATAATGTTCGTGGCCTTAATACCCCTAATAAACGCAGCAGGCTCCTGCGACATCTTAACGAAGTAAAGTCACAAGTAGTCTTCCTCCAAGAGACCCACTGGGTAGAGGGCTTCCCAATCCAACCGATTTCCAGTTGTTGAGACAGCATCCTTCACGAGTAAATCAAGAGGTGTAGCAATATTAATCCATAAGAACATTCTGTTTGAAAAGCTTAGTACGTACGCGGACCCCCAAGGACGTGTCTTAATCTTAAATTGTAAATTAGAGGGAATCCCTTACACCCTTGCGTCCTATTATGGCCCTAATGCTGGTCAAGTGAAGCATCTCAGAAAAATTTTGCTTCGCTTAGCTACCCACTCATCGGGCACCCTCCTTCTTGCAGGGGATTTCAATATGCTCCTTGATACTATGATTGACAGGCGGTCCCCTAAACAAAGGGCATATGACCCTTCCCTACTCCAAACTTCCAAACAATTCTCTACGCTCATAGCACAATATAACCTTTACGACATCTGGCGCTCCCTACACCCTACAACTAGGGATTACTCATACTACTCTGCAGTCCATATGTCATATTCCTGTATTGACTTTATCTTTTGTGAACCACACCTTCTAGATTGCATCCGCAGCGCATGTATGCCAAACTGTACTTGGTCAGATCATTCACCTGTCCAAATAACTTTAAACTCTCTAGCTACCTTGACCTCCCGACCACCTTGGAAAATACCCGAGTTCATTTTGGCTGATGTTGGTAATATCACCTACCTACATGAAGAAATCACACAGTTCTTAACCATTAATGATGACGGTTCAGTAGGTGACAATTCCCTGTGGGGCGCACTTAAGGCCTTTGTCTGAGGTCATTTGATAAAACTCAAATCCAAACATAATAAGATCCAAGGGGCATCTCTAGCTCAACTCCATATATGACTGCAAAGTCTTGTGTCCCAACACAAGGACACACTCGACCCCGAAGTCCTCGCCCAAATAGATATAGTTAAGGCGCAAATCTCTGGTGAGACAAACCTACTAGCCAAGGGCAACAAGGCAGACCGCCTCCTCGACAATAAACTGAAGCAGAGGACAGCTGATGCTCGCATGCGTTACATTAAGACACCCAACGGCGTAGTCAGACTCCCGACTGACATAGGCAGGGCATTTGTCAAATATTATTCTGACTTATATAACCTGAAAGATTCCCCAGATACCCTTGCTCCTTCATCTACAACCATTAGAAATTGTTTAGATATACTATCTCTTCCGTCACTGATGGATGAGCAGAGAGACTTTCTAGACGCTCCCATCAATATACAAGAGACCGCTCTAGCCAGCCCATTAAGTCCTTAAAACCACATAAGGCCCCCGGCCCAGATTGATATACAGCTCTCTTTTATAAGAGATCTAGCCTCTTCCTTTTGCCCTTACTCGCTAGGGTTTTTACACTAGCTTGGCAGACAGGTACCCTCCCCTTTGAGTTTTTGGAGGCAACCATCATCACCATACCAAAGCCTGGCAAGGACCCAAACATATGTGAACATTTTGGACCCATATCATTAATTAATGTTGACATAAAGCTTCTGGCTAAAGTTCTAGCTAATAGACTCAACCACATTCTTCCCTCGTTGATACACTGGGATCAGGTGGGGTTCACCCCAGGAAGGGAGGGCCCCGACAATGCAGGCATATTTTAAATATTTTTCTGGAAGCCAAATGCGAAAATATCCCATGCACTACCCTAGCCTTAGATGCTGAAAAGGCATTTGATCGGGTGAATTGGCTGTACCTTTTTGAAGTGTTGAATACATTCGGTTTTCCGCCATACTTCCAGTCCTGCGTCAGAGCACTATATTCCTCTCCATCGGCAAAAGTTAGAGGACTTGATTTTATTTCCCCTTCCTTTCCTATAACTAACGGAACGAGAAAGGGTTGTCCCTTGTCACCTTTGATATTTGCCCTACTAATGGAACCGCTAGCCGAGACAATCAGATCAGCTGAAGATATCGTAGGTGTTGACATAGCGGGAATACCCCAGAAAACGGCATTATTTGCTGATGACCTCATTGTGTTCCTGGGTGGCCTTTCCCCCCTCTTTTCCAGCTCTCTTTAAGATCCTTCACACCTTTGGAACGGTTAGCTACTATAAATTAAACGTCAATAAAACAGACGCATTTACAATTAATATTCCAGATAGAACCTATACAACTCTTACAACGCGTTATGCATTTAACTGGTCATGACAAAAAATTAAACATCTAGGGGTTTTCCTCTCATGGAACATATCTACTATAGTCGAAACCAATTTTTACCCGCTTTTGCGCTCCTTCCAGAGATGTGTACAACACTGAAATGTCCCGTGTTTCTCATGGCTAGGTAGGGTAGCCGCTTTCAAGATGACCCTACTACTTAAATTAAACTACCTCTTCCGAACCTTACCAATACCTATACCTAAATCCCTTATTGGAAAATTTCAAACGCTATGCAATAAATTCATTTGGAGAAACAAACACCCCCTGGTGTCTATGAGAATCATGCAACAACCATTGCTGAGTGGGGGCGCTGGCGCCCCTAACTTGGCTTTGTACCAAGAAGCCTCTAGATTAGCCCATATCCTTCCTTGGAATTATGATGCCTCAGACTGCAAGTGGTGGAGACTGGAACAGGCTACTTTACCGGATTCATTATCCCTCTCTGACTTGCTCTGGATCGCTAAGCATATCCGAGCATCAATTGGTGTTCGAAACTTTATTCTTCTTTCCGCCCTACACTTTTGGGATAAAACCAGATCACTCTTCCAAATTGCCCCCATCCTTTGCCTAGCCAATCCCTGATGGGTTTATTAAAAGCCCTCCGAGACTCGCATCCGCAACTGTGGCACTCACATGGTATCACCAGAATGGGGGATCTCTTCCCAGGCGGCCATCTTATCTCACTTGTAAATTTCCGGTCTGCCTATAACCCACCCCAAATGCTACTATTCGAGTTTTGGAGACTCAAAAGTCTCCTCCTGTCCTGGGGGTTTACTGCTCTCCTGATGAGAGCCCCTACTAACTGGGAGAAACATTGGGATACGGCCAAAAGGATTCCTAGAGGGCTATCAATCTCTTACCGAGATCTGCCTAATCCCCCCACCTACTATAAGTCTGCTCATGTCGTCTCTTGGGAGAGAACCTGTGATTTTCAGGCTTCTCAGGAGGAGTGGTCGACAGCCATCTCACTGACCAAACAAGCCCTGCATTGTGTTACCCTGCAAAAACTATACCTCAAAGTGTGTACCCAGTGGCACCTTACTCCCTTGAGGATTTTTAAGATTTCTCCTTTAAACTCTCCTCTATGTTGGAGAGGTTGTGGAGCAGTAGGTACACCGGCTCACATATGGTGGGAATGTCCGAAGCTGCAGACCTTATGGAAGATGTTGTCTCGCAAATGTATGGATCTTGACCCGGATATGTGGACCAAACCACAAACAGTTCTGTTCCATCTGTTCATTGGGTATCCCCTCAACTCCAGAAGCCTAATTAGCATTTACTTGCCGATGGTGGTTAAGCTGTCTATAGCTCGTTTGTGGAGGCAAACCACACTTCCCACCTGGAGCGTAATCTCTAAAACAATGACCTATTTAGAACTGATGGAGAGCCCATTTTTTGCTTCCAACAATAAGATACAATTCTACTGTCAAGCTTTGGAAGTCTGGAAAACAATTAAATAAAATCTCTGAGATGAAAATTACTAGGCTTCTCTCTCCTCCTCAGCCCCCACCAGTCTATGATCCCCTTCCTTCCCCCTCCCCTTTTTTTTTTCTTCTTCCCTCTCTTTTCTTCTTTCTCTCTCTCTCATTTACTCATTTTCCCCCTCTTCTCTCCCTCCTCCCTCTCCTATATTTGCTAGTCCAACACAACTCCCAAATTTCCCTCTATAAGTCCCTTGAACCCTCATCACCCTATAATAACCTTCAGTAATTCTTCGCAACTATATTCTTTAATCCAACCCTTAAGTCCGTACCCTCTATTTGGTTCTCTTATTACCTTGATTGTAGAAACCTACACAGATAGACATCCTGAAATGTTGGATGAAACCTTATAAGCTATGTTTTAAGTTGAACTGACTACTTATTGTCAATGTATAACAACATCAATGTCTTTTCTTGCTTGCATTTACCTTTGATTTAATAATTGTTGTTGTCTCCTTGGACTCATTATTATTGTTATACCGTTGATAATTCCTAATAAAGATTATTTAAAAAAATATATATATATTCAAATAAATAAAGATAGCTAGAGAACGAAGAAAAATTGATAAAAGGAGTAAATTAGAAAGTTGCTTAAAATGTCATGCTCTATCTGAATCATGAAAGAAAAAATGTGGGTTCAGTATCCCTTTAACTTGCACATGTTGGTGAGAGGGACCTGTGACTGCAGCAATTATGGATGTCTCTGTAGAGGGACCCGAATAGGCCTCAAGGCCTTCTCATACCGCCACCCTTCTTTCTGGGCCATCTGGAACCCCCATCTCCCTATCCAGGTCAGGATCCACAGCCTCTAACATGGCATAATCAGAGATCTCCCTGTCACTTGGAGAATTACTACCCACACCAGACCCACTAGGGGAAGGGGCAAGAGATAGGTTAAGTAATGTGGCATGACCCAACGTATCAGGCCAAGGCACAATCCAGTCCTCGGCATCACTCTCATCAATCACTTCTCTTTCTGCAGATTTCTCCGGGGACTGAGCTCCATGAATTGCCTTGGAGGAACAGAGACTCTCTTGGAATGCTCTATGTGAAAACTTCAAAGAAACAAGCAGAAAGAGGATTTGGACTTAAAAAGGTAAGCCAAAACCCTCCTCTCTCACTGCAACATTTGATTCACACACACACACACACATATACACACACACACATACCTCCCAACATTTCAAAATTCAAAAGAGGGACACTTCCTCCCCCCCCGCGGAATTTTTTTTAAATGCGGTGGGCAGGAGCAGGGGCGGGGCTTAAAACCATTATAAGACCAAAGTAGTATAAATAAAATTCTAAATAAAGTCATATCTTTTAATACTCTTAGGCAGCAAATCAAACACAAGCTCAAACCACTGGTATAGCTATGTGAGCTCTGTATTTAATTAACCTTTGCAGAGACAGTGCTAAATATTTTTATCTTAATTGGACATTTAATAATAGATTCTTTAAAACTGCTCTTTGCATTCCCCATTAAAATTCTAGATGCTGGCCTTTAACGTTAGCAAAAGTAACACACTACAGTAACACACTACATAGCATACACTTGCATATGCAGGTACACACACAAACTACATAGCATACACTTATACATGCAGATACACACACACACTACATAGCTTACACTTATACATACAGATACAAACACACACTACACAGCATACACTTATACATGCAGATACACACACACACTACATAGGTTACACTTATACATACAAATACACACAAACACACACACACACTACACAGCATACACTTATACATACAGATAAACACACACACACACACACTACATAGCATACACTTATATATGCAGATACACACTTATACATAAAGATACACACACACACTACATACCTTACACTTATACATGCAGATACACACACACACACAAAACATAGCATACACTTATGCATACAGATACACACACTACATAGCATACACTTACATATGCAGACACACACACACTACATTTCATACACTTACACATGCATATACACACACACTACATTGCATACACTTACACATGCAGACACACACTACATATCATACACTTACACATGCAGACACACACTACATAGCATACACTTATACATACAGATACATAGACACTACATAGCATACACTTATACATGCAGATACACACACACACTACATAATATACACTTATACATGCACAGATACACAAACTTTATAGCTTACATGTATACATGCAGACACACACACTACATAGCATACACTTATACATGCAGACACACACACACACACTACATAGCCTACACTTATACATGCAGACACATACACTACATAGCATACACTTAAACATACAGATACACACACACTACACAGCTTACACTTATGCATGCAGATACGCACACACACACTTATAGATACAGATAGACACACACACACTACACAGCTTACACTTATACATGCAAATACACACACACTGCACAGCTTACACTTACACATGCAGATACACACATACATACTTATAGGTACAGATAGACACACACACACTACATCATATATGGGTATCTGTAACTCATTGTATGGGGTCCTGGGGTTGGCAAGCACATTAGCTGGCAGTCTGAGGCTGCCACTGTTCGTTACCCTGCTGTTAGCACTGCTCATTGTATAAAACTGAAGGCATGCTAGTATTATCACCAGGGGTTAGACGTCATCACTACCAGGGGTTAGAGGTCACCATTACCTGAGTTCAGAGGGTATACTGGCTTCTTACTCCAGCTTAACCCACATACCATTCCTTTTCAACAAGGAATCTAACAGGTATATAACCCATGGGAGAGAAAAGCCAGCTGCTTCTGAGTATGAGCCCAATGCATGGGGCAATGCGGGACAGATGGCTAGCAACCCGGGACAGCGGGACAGACCCCTAAAATCAGGACTGTCCCGTGAAAATCGGGACAGTTGGGAGGTATGCACACGTACACACACACATACGCACACACAGAGACATACACATACACACACACACATACACCCACACACACCCACACACACATACACAAGAACACTCCCACTCCTCCGTCCTGGCCTTATAACCCTTATGTGCATTCCAGGCAATTTGCCTTACATTTCCTTTGAAGTCTTAATTAAAGGGATATGAAACCCATTTTTTTTCTTTCATGATTCAAATAGAGCAACAATTTTAAGCAACTTTCTAATTTACTCCTATAATCATTTTTTTTTCGTTCTCTTGGAATTTTTATTTGAAAAGCAGGAATCTAAGCTTAGGAGCCAGCCCATTTTTGTTTCAGCACCTGGGTAGCGCCTGCTAATTGGTGGCTAAATTAAATGCTCTATCATGAAAGAAAAAAAAATGGGCTACATAACCCTTTAAACTTTCATAGATCATATAGAGCATGCGGTTTTAAGAGATTTTTTACCTCCTATTATTAAATGTACCTTGTTTACTTTGTATCCTTTTGTTGAAAAGCATTGCCCGGTAAGCTCAGGAGCAGCAAATGCACTACTGGGAACTAGCTGGTGGCTACACACATATGCCTCTAGGTCAGAGTAGTGCATTGCTACAATGGTGCTAACTTCAACAATATTTTTTAACCCCTTTGTCAAGGTTAAACACATAATTCTATGCAAGCAATGATGCGATGATAAAATGTTTTCAAGTGTTCAAGGCTGCTGAATTAGTTAAATCCTAAAATAATGCAAACACTGATGAGCAAATATTTATTTAAAAGGGACACTAAACCCAAAATATTTCTTTCATGATTCAGATAGAGAATACAATTTTAAATAACATTCCAATGTACTTCTATTATCTAATTTGCTTCATTCTTTAGATATCCTTTGTTGAAGAAATAGCAATACACATGGGTGAGCCAATCACACGAGACATCTGTGTGCAGCCACCAATCAGCAGCTATTGAGCCTATCTAGATATGCTTTTCAGCAAAGGATAGCAAGAGAATGAAGTTATTTAGATAATAGAAGTAAATAAGAAAGTTGTTTAAAATGACATGCTCTTTCTAAATCATGAAATAAAAAAAATTGGGTTTCATGTCCCTTTAAGGATTACAATGCCCCTGACACACAGCAAAATAATGGAAGAAAACCTGCAAAACAAAAAACATTTTCTTATTGATTAGTTGCTTTGAATTCTAAACCCCCCAATGCAAAGAGTGAACAGATTGAAAGGAAGCCCATATAGATGACATATAGGAATAGGATAGCACGTTTTGTTTGTACAGTTACTGAAGGAAATATAGTGCTACTTTACCTTGTAATTAGAGAAAGCACCATTACACTTTGTATTTGATTTTGTATTGTAGGTAATGGGACTGTACTGTAATACTCTTATATGACTATAGTAAAATGTAAACATCAGTGATAAACATAAAAGTCATATTTGAAATGCAAAGACCTGGGAACCTTTTGCCCTTTTTTGGAATGAAAATGCAGAACACAACGGCAGCCAGCCCTCCTAATTTTCTTTAGTGTTTAATAGGTAATACTTCAAGGCTTTAAAGGGAGGGGGAAACACACAAAAATAATCAGCTTTACATAGCAAACGCAAGTTTTGTTTTGGTTCATTGCCTTTTTTCTGCAACTTCTGTATAATAATAAAAATGCTTATGCCTGAAAAATGCCACCTTTAAAAAATACTCTCCCGATAAAGAGCTTTTTTTTACCTTTATCTTCTTTAGCTAAATTGGGTTTGCGTAAAATAGTTTCCTCAACATTTTGAGAATTTAAACACAACAATATTCTTAAAATCTATATTATAAAAATTCTTCACCTTTGGTAGATAATGGAGAATTACTATGAATTACCGTCTCCATGATGAGTAATCAGAAAAGATGGAACACAATGCATAGTTATTATATTAAAGGGACAGTCTATACCAGAATTTTTATTGTTTTAAAATATAGATAATCCCTTTATTACCCATTCCCCAGTTTTGCATAACCAACACTGTTATATTAATATACTTTTAACCTCTGTGATTACCTTGTATCTAACCCTCTGCAAACTGCCCCTTTTTCAGTTCTTTTGACAGACTTGCAGTTTAGCCAATCAGTGCCTGCTCCCAGATAACTTCTCGTGCACGAGCACAGTGTTATCTATATGAAATACGTGAACTAACACCCTCTAGTGGTGAAAAACTGTTAAAATGCAATCTGAAAGAGGTGGCCTTCAAGGTCTAAGAAATTAGCATATGAACTTCATAGGTTAAGCTTTCAACTAAGAATACCAAGAGAACAAAGCAAAATTGGTGATAAAAGTAAATTGGAAAATTGTTTAAAATTACATGCTCTATCTGAATCCTGAAAGTTTATTTTGGCCTAGACTGTCCCTTTAAGCCTTTCTAGCTGTTGACCAAGACATAATGAAAGCTTAAATGTTAGTATATTTAAAGGCACAAATGAAGTTTAACAATACAGTGTTAACTGCTATTTTTCAGAATATTAAAGTACGTCTAAAAAAAAATGTTTTTCTTCCAGTATCAAATCATGTTGTTCATGCACACTTCACCTTAGACCCTATAAATGTTAAATCTTTCCCTCCAAGAGTAGGTTAAAGATCCAAATTCAAGATCCATTTAGTAGCGGTATACGTGATATCAAGACACGGAGACCTATTTAACAAATCTCTGTCGGACCTGATCCGACAGTGCGGAACAGGTCCGACAGACATCGCTGAATGCGGATAGCAATACGCTCTCCGTATTCAGCATTGCACCAGCAGCTCACAAGAGCTGCTGGTGCAACGCCGTCCCCTGCAGACTCGCGGCCAATCAGCCGCCAGCAGGGGGGTATCAATCAACCCAGTCGTACTCAATCGGGTTGAATTGCGGCGATTCCTGTCCGCTTCATCAGAGCAGGCGGACAGGGTTATGGAGCAGCGGTCTTTAAACCGCTGCTTTATAACTGGTGTTTGGCTCGCCAGAAACATGGGGCCTCAAGCTCCGTACGGTGCTTGATAGATAGGCCCCAATGTATCCGTACGGAGCTTGATAGATAGTCCCCAATGTATCCGTACGGAGCTTGATAGATAGGCCCCAATGTATCCGTACGGAGCTTGATAGATAGGCCCCAATGTATCCGTACGGAGCTTGATAGATAGGCCCCAATGTATCCGTACGGAGCTTGATAGATAGGCCCCAATGTATCCGTACGGAGCTTGATAGATAGGCCCCAATGTATCCGTACGGAGCTTGATAGATAGGCCCCAATGTATCCGTACGGAGCTTGATAGATAGGCCCCAATGTATCCGTACGGAGCTTGATAGATAGGCCCCAATGTATCCGTACGGTGCTTGATAGGTAGGCCCCAATGTATCCGTACGGAGCTTGATAGATAGGCCCCAATGTATCCGTACGGAGCTTGATAGATAGGCCCCAATGTATCCGTACGGAGCTTGATAGATAGGCCCCAATGTATCCGTACAGAGCTTGATAGATAGGCCCCAATGTATCCGTACGGAGCTTGATAGATAGGCCCCAATGTATCCGTACGGAGCTTGATAGATAGGCCCCAATGTATCCGTATGGAGCTTGATAGATAGGCCCCAATGTATCCGTACGGAGCTTGATAGATAGGCCCCAATGTATCCGTACGGAGCTTGATAGATAGACCCCAATGTATCCGTACAGAGCTTGATAGATAGGCCCCAATGTATCCGTACGGAGCTTGATAGATAGGCCCCAATGTATCCGTACGGAGCTTGATAGATAGGCCCCAATGTATCCGTA
The DNA here is from genome assembly GCF_027579735.1 of Bombina bombina. Lineage (NCBI taxonomy): Eukaryota > Metazoa > Chordata > Amphibia > Anura > Bombinatoridae > Bombina > Bombina bombina. Next base: position 137,990,580 of record NC_069510.1, read on the forward strand.
CGGAGCTTGATAGATAGGCCCCAATGTATCCGTACGGAGCTTGATAGATAGGCCCAAATGTATCCGTACGGAGCTTGATAGATAGGCCCCAATGTATCCATACGGAGCTTGATAGATAGGCCCCAATGTATCCGTACGGAGCTTGATAGATAGGCCCCAATGTATCCGTACAGAGCTTGATAGATAGGCCCCAATGTATCCGTACGGAGCTTGATAGATAGGCCCCAATGTATCCGTACAGAGCTTGATAGATAGGCCCCAATGTATCCGTACGGAGCTTGATAGATAGGCCCCAATGTATCCGTACGGAGCTTGATAGATAGGCCCCAATGTATCCGTACGGAGCTTGATAGATAGGCCCCAATGTACCCGTACGGAGCTTGATAGATAGGCCCCAATGTATCCGTACGGAGCTTGATAGATAGGCCCCAATGTATCCGTACGGAGCTTGATAGATAGGCCCCAATGTATCCGTACGGAGCTTGATAGATAGGCCCCAATGTATCCGTACGGAGCTTGATAGATAGGCCCCAATGTATCCGTACGGAGCTTGATAGATAGGCCCCAATGTATCCGTACGGAGCTTGATAGATAGGCCCCAATGTATCCGTACGGAGCTTGATAGATAGGCCCCAATGTATCCGTACGGAGCTTGATAGATAGGCCCCAATGTATCCGTACGGAGCTTGATAGATAGGCCCCAATGTATCCGTACGGAGCTTGATAGATAGGCCCCAATGTATCCGTACGGAGCTTGATAGATAGCCCCCAATGTATCTGAAGAGATTGAATCAGAGCATAGAGGGGAATACGGAACTTCCACTGAACCCAGATCCATATCAGCATCATCCTGAAAATTCCAGAATTTATGGAACAGATAGGAAGATCCCATAAAAATGTATTGGTTCACACTGCTTAAATAGCTTAAAGGGTTAGTCACTTTTACATATCCATGTATTCCTCCAGGGTATTAAATGTCACCAACATTCGGCTAGATTACGAGTTTTGCGTTATGAGTAAAAAAGCAGCGTTAAGGCTCATAACGCTGCTTTTTCACTACCGCTGCTATTATGAGTCTTGTAGGTACAGCTGTCCCGCACACTTTTTTGGCCGTACCGCAAATTAACTTACGCAATTTGCGAAAAATGTTTTTTTTTTCAATGGGACTTCCATAGCGCCGGTATTACAAGCTTTTTTTTGGAGGCCAAAAAGTGAGCGGTACAGCCTATCCCGCAAGATTCGTAACGCATTCTAAAGTCAGTAGTTATGAGTTTTACACTACAGAGCTGTAGCATAAAACCCAGAACTAAAGTGTTAAAAAGTACATTAACACCCATAAACTACATATTAACCCCTTAACCGAGGCCCTCCCGCATCGCAAACACTAAAATAACATTATTAACCCCTAATCTGCCGCTACGGACATCGCCACCACTAGAATAAACATATTAACCCCTAAACCGCCGCACTTCCGCATAGCAAACACCAGTTACATATTATTAACCCCTAATCTGCCGTCCCTAACATCGCTGCCACCTACCTTCATTTATTAACCCCTAATCCGCCGTCCCCAACGTCGCTGCCACTATACTAAAGTTATTAACCCCTAAATCGCTGCACTCCCGCCTTGCAAACACTAGTTAAATATTATTAACCCCTAATCTGCCACCCCTAACATTGCTGTAATCTACATTAGTTATTAACCCCTAATCTGCTGCCCCCAACATTGCCGCCATTATACTAAATTTATTAACCCCTAAACCTAAGTCTAACCCTAACCCTAACACCCCCTAGCTTAAATATAATCAAAATAAATCTAAAGAAAACCTACTATTAATAACTAAATAATTCCTATTTAAAACTAAATACTTAGCTGTAAAATAAACCCTAAGCTAGCTACAATATAACTAATAGTTACATTGTAGCTAGCTTAGGTTTTATTTTTATTTCACAGGCAAGTTTGTATTTATTTTAACTAGGTAGAATAGTTACTAAATAGTTATTAACTATTTACTAACTACCTAGCTAAAATAAATACAAATTTACCTGTAAAATAAAACCTAACCTTAGTTACACTAACACCTAACTTTACAGTACAATTAAATAAATTACCGAAATTATATACAATTAACTAAATTAAATTCAATTAACTAAATTAAATACAATTACCTAAATTTAAAAAAAACACTAAATTACACAAAATAAAAAACAAATTACAAGATATTTAAACTAATTACACCTAATCTAATAGCCCTATAAAAAAAAGTTCCCCATTGCCTTGAAAAGGGCATTTGGATGGGCATTGCCCTTAAAAGGGCATTTACCTCTATTGCTGCCCAAAGCCCTAACCTAAAAGTAAAACCCACCCAATAAACCCATAAAAAAACCTAACACTAACCCCTGAAAATCCACTTACAGTTTTGAAGAGCCAACATCCATCCTAAACGAAGCCGGGAGAAGTCCTCATCGAAGTGGCAAGAAGTGCTCAACGAAGTCGGGAGAAGTATTCATCCAAGCCGGGAGAAGCGGTCCTCCAGACGGGCAGAAGTCTTCACCCAGACGGCATCTTCTATTTTCATCCATCTGGTGAGGAGCGGGTCCATCTTCAAGACATCCAGCATGGAGCATCCTCTTCTTACGACAACTCCCGACGAATGAAGGTTCCTTTAAGTGACATCATCCAAGATGACGTCCCTTAGATTCCGATTTGCTGATATAATTCTATCAGCCAATCGGAATTAAGTTTGAAAAAATCCTATTGGCTGATGCAATCAGCCAATAGGATTGAACTTCAATACTATTGGATGATCCAATAAGCCAATAGGATTGAGCTTGCATTCTATTGGCTGTTCCAACAATTAAACTTATATTGAATACATGGAGCAGACATCCTCAAACTTGACCCTCCAGAGGTTTTGGGACTAAATTTCCCATAATGCTCAGCCAGCATATCATCTGTCTGAGAATCATGGAAAATGTAGTTCCAAAACCTCTGGAGGGTCAAGTTTGAGGATGTCTGACATTGAGCATAGATGAAAATTGCTAAATTTTTCTTGAGTTTACTTTCCCTTTAATCATATAATATGACTTTATAAGAAAACTCCTTATACTTCAGAATGAATCATTTAGCACCCAGCTGTCAGTAACAGTACTTTGAAATCTTGGTAAATTACAGGTTCACAGTGTGGGCGGAGATAAGGGAACTGGTGGTGTTCTGTATTATTCCCGCTGCCCAACAGCCACACCGAGCAGGTCACAAAAAATAACATTATTGAGCAAAGCTCAGCAAACTAAGAGCCACAGTAAAGTAATGGTGGGCGGTGATAAAGTATTTAGCGGCTCACCGGGCATTTGCCCGGTATGCCCTATGGTCAGTCCGGGCCTGTTGGTAATGAAATAGGGAAAGAGATAGAAGACTGGAAAAGTAACCAGTAACTCTAAACAGTAAAAAAATTAGACCCAAAACCACATCCTTACCAGAATAGTGCTAGTGTTGTGCTGCCTCAATAAATGTTCTAGATCCACGGAAGGAGATGGACTGTTGAGTGAAATGTACACACGGCTAAACTTCTAAAGGCTTATCACTATATTTATGACAGATGTTTAGGAATCACTTTGTCTAGCAGTATACCTGACTACAGGCAGTTTTCTAGTGAAGTCGTGAAACTTATTTGTGGATGTCACCATTTCTGGAATAAAATAAAAAATAAACAAAGGATCATAATCATGACACAATTTACATGGATAATTGATAATCTGATGTCTTGGAAAATCTCCTTTCCAGTGCTGGAGAATTAGATTATAAATGGCAGAAATGTTCTTAGGCATGGACGTCCATAGGAATTTTTCCAGGGGGGGGGTGCAAATATTCTTCACAAAGTAATAATACAAAATATCTAAAGACATATCTGAGTATATATTGTAGCAAACAATTGTAAATGAGTAGTATTTACACTTGCTGACAGAGACTAACACTTGGGTGCAGGACTAACAGAATTAATAAGACAAATGTGTAAGCCCACCTGCCTGCAATCCTCTATTGACAACTAGTAAGACATTGCTTAACCAACCTTTGTCTGAAGTAACATGTGTGCAGCATGACCCATATAAAGAACACTGTAGGTGCTCTGAAAAAAGTCTCAGGCCCTACAATCTCAAGTAAACTTATCCCCTCCACCAAAGAAAAAAAAAAATATATATATTATGGAATATACATATGCTCACAAAACATGCATGCAAAATAAAGAGTTACATTTAAATAAGCACTCAGATACTGACATTTTCACACCCATGACAGACATCTATACCTAGGCATTAATATGATTGTTATTAAAGGGACATGAAACCCAATTGTTTTATTTCATGATTCAGATAGAGCTGGCAATTTTAAATAACTTTCCAATTTATTTCTATTATCTAATTTGTTTTGTTCTCTTTGCATGCTTTGTTCAAAAGTGTACCTAGGTGGGCTCAGAAGCTGCTGATTGGTTGCTGCACGTATATGCATCTTGTCATTGGTTTTCAGCAACCGCTTAATAGTGCATTGCTGCTCCTTCAACATAGGATACCAAGAAAATGTTGCAAATTAGATAATTGAAGTAAATTGGAAAGTTGTTTAAAATTGTATGATCTATCTGAATCATGAAATAAAAAAATTGTGTTTCATGTCCCTTTAAGGAAAGACACAAATCAACTGGCACACATGCACATCACTCTCAGTTTGTAGTTTTTAAACAGATATCCACCAATCTAAACAGATAAAGACAGACACAAGGCTAATACATGTGCAGACACACAATGATATACACACACACACACACACAATGATATACACACACAATAACATACACACACACACACAATGATATACACACACACACAATAACATACACACACACACAATAACATACACACACACAATCACACACAATAACATACACACACACAATAACATACACACACACACACAATGATATACACACACAATAACATACACACACACACACACACACAATAACATACACACACATAATAACATACACACACACACACACAATAACACACACACACAATAACATACACACACACACAATAACATACACACACAATAACATACACACACACAATAACATACACACACACACACAATAACATACACACACACAATAACATACACAGACACAATAACATACACACACACACAATAACATATACACACACACAATAACATACACACACACACACACAATAACATACACACACACAATAACATACACACACAATAACATACACACACAATAACATACACACACACACACACACAATAACATACACACACACACACAATAACATACACACACACACAATAACATACACACACACACAATAACATATACACACACACACACACAATAACATACACACACACACACACAATAACATACACACACAATAACATACACACACACAATAACATACACACACACAATGACATACACACATGTACGCTACTACCAACAGTCTCATAGAACAGTGTTTCTCATTTGCAATCTTCAGGGCACACCAACAGGCCACTTTTTCTGGATATCTGAACAAGAGCTCAGGTGAAATAATCAGCATCATTAATCATGGTTATTAATTTGCTCTCACCCAGAATAATCATGAAAATGTGGCCTGTTTGTGTACCCTGAAGGCAGGAAATGGGAATCACTTTCATAGAGAATACATCAAACATTTACAGCACTTTATGATACACATTCCCTGTGGTATCAGCTTCTAGAGTATAAAAAGAACACTACAGAGTATTAACTTAGTCTGTAATACAAAGCGTTTCCAAACAGTGATATTTACTAGTTGTTGTTGTTGTCTAATTTTGCTTCCATACAACCCCAAATCAGCTCAATGAACGTACAGGGCTCTAGAGTAGCCTGGAGCGGGTTAAGGATTCAGGGAGGAGGAGTGTGTGTGGAGCTGAGGGTTATATTTGCAACATTGTTGCAGATCTAAGGGAGGGGACTCTACTCACAGTTAAGAAGAAGTTCCTGGGAGGTTGAGGCCCTCTTTCTGTTCCGGATCATCACCGATCTTCACGTAGCTGAGAGATTTTCATCTTGTTTCATTGCCATGGATAGGTCTTGCAGATCTTCTCTTCCTCCATTCCGGTTCAGGGATGAGGCTTCATCGTCAGGACGCAGGACACCTAGGGAGAGAGAGATGAGTGACCAGGAAATTATACCCCCTTCCCCTAGGGCCCAAGGGCCCTCCCTGAGGCTAGGCTATCGGTCCCTTGAGTCTCATCTACCCAATAGTGATACCAGGGGGGTTAGAACACCCAGCAGAGGCCTTCTAGGCCCTCCTATGGCACATTAGTGGGAGAGAAGGTCATGGTCTGAGCGGGGCCTAACCCCAGGCCTAGTGCCATGCAGGACGCCTCTGAGGCCTGCATAGGAGGCCTCAATGTTGCAGGCACTCTGGCCCCAGTATTGCATCCACCCCATTTTAATCTGGGAGCTCTGCAGCAGGGACAACTGGTGACCATTTGCTCGCTAGTTCAATCCCTTTCTGCAGTGTTGGGCCCGTTTTTTGCAGGCCCTGGGCCTGCAGCCGGCTCTAAGCCTGCTCTTGACTACGGCTTCCATGGCCCACCACACTCCTGCTCAAAGGACTTCTGATAGCAGAGTGCCATCAGAACCTGCGTCGCAAGTGTTGCTTGCCTCTAGCATTGGGCCTATACGTGGCCCTACGCTACAGGCGACACCAGAACCTACTGCCACACTACCGATGGTGGAGGTTCCCTTCCACCCACTTTCACAAGTTCATCCTCCAACTGCGGGGCATTCGCTAGGGAGCCCAGTACTCACTAGACCCGCCGATGCGACAAGGGCCTCCATCCAGGTCTTGGCCGCGGCTCCACCCACTTCCGGGTTTTACGGTGGGCGGGACTGCCGGTCGGGGCCAGGGGAGAGGACATGTGGAATAGGCCCGGACAGGAGCAAAGAGAAGTGCTCTCTCTGCATCCCTGTCTCCTCAATGTAGGAGGGTGGTGCTGGCCAAGGGGGGGAGGGACAAGGGATGAATGTGTTGGGGTGCAGCGAGCACCGGATGCGCAGGCGCAGTGGGTCCCTACAGACCATTTACATGGGGAGGGGGGCAGGCATTATGAGCCCTGGACCTTCTGGCCTAAGGGACCCAGGGGCAATTTGGCAGGAGCAGGGCTTTGGAAACATATTATATACTGAGATGCCAACTGCACAGGCATTTAACAATAATTTGGGCAGGAAATATGAATATGGAGCAAACTCATGGGGGCCAGGAAGTGATTTATCCAGGAGGGGACCACAGTTAAGGTAAGCAGGGGAGCATGAGGGAACTAGTGGTACCACGTATGGAGTTTGTATGGGAAGTGTCCATGGTTCCTCCATTCCCCTGTCAGCTGGTACTCCTCTCCTTTCTATGTTCCCACAGATGGATTGTCAGGAGGTTACCCGCCTAGAACCCCGCAAAGCAGCAGCGACATCAACACCAATAGTGACAGGAGCATCGGCAGCAGACGGAGAAATGGCTGGGACGTCAGCATCAGGGGGACAGCAGCATACGGTGTCTGGTGAGCAAACAATGGAGATGGGGGTCACAGGATGAGGGGGATTCTAGCTCACCTGGGTATATCTCAGAGAGCGACAGTGCTTTAGGTTTACCTAAAAAAAGGGGAAAGAGGATGTATAGGATGCTTAGAACATTAGTGTCCGATAGGAATAAAGCGAGCAGCCAGGGCAACAGGGTGGCAAGTGAGAAAGTTATAGTGGTAGCTAGCCTGGTGCCAGCAGAGGGACTAGTCCTGCAGGCAAACAAGAGGAAGTCGGTGTTAGAGGGGGATTCGTTTTCATTTACCATGCATTCGCTATTTGAACACCTTAAATCTAAGATGGTAAAGAAAATTCAGAGTAGGAAATATGTTAATATATTTGAGCTCTCTGCAGAGGCTCAAAAGCAAAAAGAGATGGCAGAAGATGGGACGGGGCCTAAAAAAGATTAAAAGACCTGACTCCTATGAGGAGTGGGTGAGCTTTTTCAGGGTGCTGGCTTCCTGCTACTAAGCAATGTGGCCGGACCAGGGAATGAACATCCTTAAATATCAAGACACAAATGAGAGGGTTTATAAAAGTCATAGGAAAATGGCGGCAAACCCAGCCCTACCATTTGGTGCCATTGAGATGTCATTATGGTCGAAGCTGGGACCGGAGGTGGTGGCAGCACCTCCTATGGCTGCGGGTGCTCAGCCTTTTCAGGTGGGGCTTTGGGCCCGTAGAAAAGAGTGGGAGTGCTGGAAGTACCAGGACAAAATGTGTGAGAAGGGAACCGCCTGTACCTTTCTACATGTTTGTCGCTACTGCGGGGGCCAGCATCCGGGAGTTGAATGCTCCAGAAACGAGACTCACTCGGTGACCGTGGGGGCGGAAAATCAGCCGCGTCTGGGAAGGGAAGCCACCCCGCTGAAGGTGGACATCCTTGAAACGTGGCTAGCATGGTATACGGACCGGGCGGCAGTAGGATTGTTGCTGTCCGGGATAAGGGAGGGCTTCCTTATTCCAGTGGGGGGTTGGGTGACAGGATCGCAAATGCATCATAACTTAAAGTCGGCCTATCAGTTTCCACAAGTGGTAAGGGATAAATTGGACAAAAAAGTGGGTTTGGGTCACATGGCGGGGCCTTTTACACAACCCTCGTTAGAAGGCTTGGTGGTGTCCCGTTAGGGGTGGTCCCAAAGAAAGAAAAAGGAAAATTTCGCCTAATTCAGCATCTTTCGTTTCCGAAAAGCAATTTGGTGAACAACGCTATAGCACCTGTGCTGAGTTTGGTGCACTATCAGTCGTTTGAATCAGCGGTGGATATCATGCGAAGGGCAGGCTGGGGCATTGATGGTGAAGCTTGATATCAAATTGACTTTTAGGCTCCTCCCTATTAATCCGGCATCTTTTAGATTAATGGGCTGCTACTTCAACAGGGAATACTATGTGGACATGTGCCTCCCTATGGGTTGCTCAATTTCCTGCGCCTATTTCGAGGCATTTAGTTCATTCCTCCATTGGGCAGTTGTGCAGTATACAGGTTCAAGTAACATCGCCTATTATTTGGACGATTTCCTGTTGGTGGGGGCTCCAAATTCAACCCAATGCGCACTACTAATGGAGGGTATGACTGCCCTCATGAGTAGGTTCGAGATGCCTCTTGTGGCAGACAAATTGGAGGACCCGTGTACTCGACTGACTTTCTTGGGCATGTGGCTGTCGCTTACCCGAGGACAAGCTGACACGGTTGCTGGACATGGTGCTCAGGATTAGGAGAGCCCATTTTATGTCGGTCCGAGTACTCCAAACCCTGCTAGGGATGTTGAATTTCGCTGGCAGAGTAATTCCCATGGGGCTGATTTTCAATCGAAGTTTGGAAGCACAGCTAGGAGGCTCTAAGCCTTAAAGGGCGAGGATTCACATCTCAGAGGAGATGAAGGATAACCTTGGGGTATGGGAAGTATTTCCTGCAGAGTTCAACGGAATTTGCCTTTGGCAAACACACACAGAATTGAATCAATTGTTGCATCTGTTTACGGATGCTGCTGGTTCCGGGGGGTACGGGGCGATGCTGGGTAAGGACTGGACCTCAGAAGCACGGCCTTCAGATTGGGTACAGGCAGGTTCGACTAGGAACTTGTGCTTCCTGGAGCTGTTTCCAATAATTGTGGCAGTAGAACTGTGGGCGGCCAAATTGGCTAATGGAGCAGTGATTTATTCTATCAATCTCCTGTCTGAAACATCTTCGGGAGTGGTTAGGCTTCTTAGGCATTTAGTGCTATGTTGCCTGCAAATATATATATTTTGCGGCAAAACATGTGCCAGGCGTAAAGAATGTGATGGCGGGTGCACTCTCTAGGGGGAAGTGGGATGAATTCATAAAGGTGGTTCCTAGAGCAGCTCCTCATGGCAAGCCTTGCCTGTTTTATCTCTGGCAGCTCAGTTACCCTGGGAATACATCTTTCCCCTAGTTCAGACTTCATTGGCTCCGGTGACTTGGACTTATGTGAGGCATTGGAACGAGTGGCAAGCATTCTGCAAGAGCAAACAGATACCATGTCACCAGGCTTCACAGGTAACACTTTTAGAGTGGCTGGTTTCCCTGCAAAAAAAGGCAATTAGGAAATCGGTAATACAGGGAAAATTAGCAGCGTTGTACTTCTTTAACAAGCTCTTTCAGTTAAGAGACTTTACGGGGACTTTTTTGGTTAGGCAGGGAGTTACAGCGAAGGGACGTTAGGGAGCCATGCTGTTCATATCGAGATCAAAAATGGATCAGGATGGGAAAGGAGTGTGGTTGCATCTTCCGAAATTGGGGGATGGCAGGACATGCCGTGGCACTATTGAATGCATTTGTGGCTCAGCGTCTGGTGGGGGGCATTTCTAATTCATCAGAACGGACTAGGGCTAACCAAGTTTCAATTCAGCAGGGTGTTGTCTAAAGCAGCAAAAAAGGCTGGGCTTGACTCTTCACAGATAGCCCCTCATTCCTTTAGGCTGGGCACGGTGACTAATGTAGCTGCTTTAGGGTGGGCAGTGGATAGGATTAAAGAGCTGGGGCAGTGGAGATTGAAGCGCTATAAAACCTACGCTAGGCCTACCGAGGATTCAGCATATTGATAGGAAATGTGGGGAATGCTTGGGTGCAGTGTCGTAGTCGGGGTTTGTAATTTGTTGTTCGGAGGGTAACATGGGTTTGTGTTTTACAGGTAGAGGTAGTACCCCACAGAAGGTCTGGATTGTCGGCCATTCGTTTGTTCATTGGGCCTCCATCAGAGCTCTAGCAGTCCCGGGTGGAAGTCGGCTCGGCTTTCACCCCTCCCGGGTGTCCGTCAGGTGGCTAGGGTGCAGAGGGCTTTGCTGGCACGAATTACCAGCATTAATCCAGGAGGCTCACCGGAGGTGGGGTCGTCCCAACATTTTAGTGCTACATCTAGGGGACGATTTAGGTGAATTGCCTACCCTTGATTTCCTATATCATCCCCAGATTACATTGGAGGCACATGGCAAGTCACAAAGTAGCATTTGGGGTCAGGAAAAAGATAAATAGGGACATTGGTAAGATGGTTTCCGAGTTGGGAGGTTTCATCGTGAGGCACTCCGGACATCACGGCCGGGGATAAAAGTCTTTACAGAAAAGATGGATTTTATTTAACAGAAGTTGGCTTGGATAAGTTTAACGTCAATATTAAAAAGAGCCTTAGCAGCGGTAGTATAATAATTAAAAAAAAAAAATTGGTTGTTATTAGCTTGGTTGGCAGCAAGAATCTGTCAGGGCAGTTTAGCTTCTTGTGGCGGAGCGGTAGCATCCCTGGCGGCAGATAGAAAGCGGGGGTGCAGGGGGTGTGATGTACTCAGGCGCGTGCCTGGGAAAAACGCCTCCTGGGTTGCGGCGGGCCGAACTGCTCGGGTATTATCCTTCTATGTGGTACCAAGTTGTAGCCGGGGGCTGCTTCTCGCTTCATATGGGTTTCCATAGGTAAACATTGCCGCCTAACAGTTCATTTAAGGTTTAAGAGTTTATAGTCATTTACTTGTACCCAGGTAAATGAGTTATAGTTAAAAGTTAAAGGAAGGCCTTGATGTTTTATAATACTAAGTGTCTAGTTAAATTACATTTTATTTGCTAAAATACCTTTTGGGGGCATATTTATCAAGCTCCGTACGGAGCTTGATGCCCCGTGTTTCCGACGAGCCTTCAGGCTCGCCAGAAACAGAAGTTTTGCTCTGATGCGGCGGACAGAAATCAACCCAATAGAATATGATCGGGTTGATTGACACCCCCGATTGGCCACGAATCTGCAGGGGGTGGCATTGCACCAGCAGTTCACAAGAACTGCTGGTGCAATGATAAATGCCGAGAGCGTATGCTGTATCGGATCATGTCCGCTTGCACAATCATAAATATGCCCCTTGGTCTCTTCTCAAATCCTTCTTCCAGTTCTAACAGGTCTGTTCTCCACTGGTTACAATGCAACTGCTCAGCATACACCATGTTGTACCCGCTCTTGCTTATCTCCCATCTGCTATGCTTCCAGGTTAAAGAGGGAGGAGTAATGGAAGGGCAGGCTGCTTTCAAAGAGTCAGCAATAAGGGAGGGACAGGCAGCTGTTGTGGGTGCTAATGGTTTAAAGAGGGAGGGGCAGGAAACTGTTCTGGGCTGAGATTTTTGGACACTGGTAGACAGACAGAGAGAAGGCACTAGTAGACACAAAGTGTGAAAGCACTGATTTGTTTAGATCTGTTCTGCAACCTTCAGTCTACAAGTGCTTTGTCCCTTGCTGCTGCTCAGTCCCTGCACTGGTCTGATTCTAAGTTCTGAGTCCACTCCACACACCATACAGCTCTGCCTCACACTGAGCTCTGTGAGTGGAGTGGCCAGGCATGCAAGCAGTTGCATATAACAGCAGGAGGGGGACTGTGATCATGGCTAGGAAGGGATTGTATGGCTCGCACTCACTGAGTTTATTTTTACTGATTTCTAGCAAGCTGTGCACAGTAAAACAGTGTCTGCACGTGGATAAGAGTGGAGCCAAACAACATAAAAACATGCAGACGCTCAATTGTTAGCAGCACTGACTGACAGCCTGCTTGAATAATTTGTTGTACTGGTGAATGGTACCTGGACAAGCAAGCGGTGCACAAGTAAGGCAGTGTTTTATGTGTAGGTGCAGTTAAAGGCAGGTCCTGACATGATGTTGAGTCAATTAGAAGATTCACTCACTTTCTCTTGACTCTAAAATGATTGTAACCAGATCAGATCATATTGCAGATCATATTGCACTTGTGATCATATTGTGCTAATACATGTAGCTCCAACATTCTTATGGAAAAATGAGGAAAACGTAGAAGCTTCAGAGCTGGCTGCGATTAAGTCTTTTATAAAGAAGAAAAATACATTCTGTGCTCTCTGGAAATCTTCTTGCGTTTACAAAAAACTCTTGGAAGTCTAAAAGAAGACCTTGCTTGATTTAATGATAGCTTTTGATTAAATTGATCTACCAGTCAGAGCTCTAAGCCATTAGCAAAAGTGTCTCACCACCAACTATCTTAACAAACCTAATGAACATAAAAATGGATAGGAATGTCAATTTAAGAATCCTTCTTAACTATGGTTGTTATGTACTGACCTAATGGCTAAATCAAAAGAGTCCACTTTGGACCCCTACAAATCTGTTAATGGCTTTACAACCAGAAATAACTACGCTTTCTTAGGAAGAGGTTTAAATAACATCATTGACGTTTTTCATGCTGCAACTTTATAGAGCACTAGTTCAGGCTCATTTGTACACAGTTCAGGAGACATAGGGCCGATTTATTAAGCAGCGGGCGGACATGATTCACTTTAGCGAATCATGTCTGCCCAACATCGCTAAATGCTGTCGGCATTTATCATTGCACAACCATTTCACCAGAAATGCTTGTGCAATGACGCCCCCTGCACATTCGCAGTCAATCGGCTGCTAGCAGGGGGTGTCAATCATCCCGATCGTATCCGATCTGGATGATTGCTGTCCGCCACCTCAGAGGTGGCGGATGAGTTAAGGAGCAGCGGAAACAGCTTCATTCTCAGCTTCTTAAATCGGCCCCAATATCTCATGAAGACATTAATAATCTAGGCACTTCATGAAGAACTCTAGTGAACTGGTACATGGTAGAAAGAATAAAGGAAAGGCTTAATGACCTAAATATGTAAAGCTTAGAGAAGGGAAAGATATTAGAAACAGTCAGGTGTGTAAATGAGTTTAATAAAAATGATCAGTGTGTTTTACAGCCTCCACTTGATTGCCTGCACAAGACCAGGAGGCGGCATTGCCTGCTCAATACAATCTCGGTTAGACAGGTTCCTTAGCTGGGAACACTGTTGATCTATAATAAATAGAGCCCATGGAATAATATTCTAATAGAGATGGTAAGGATACATATTGTAAGGGAATATAAGAGATATCCTAGGAATTTATCGAGCTTACATTACAGAAATAAATATAACTCAGTAGGATGTTTGGTTCTTGCTTGTCACCAAAATGTATGCTACTTTTTTCCCTTTTGCACAAGCATTAAAACCTTGTTCCCTTTTTACTGGGGTTTTCAAATGTGATGCCTCTCTCATCTATAAGAAACCATAAAAAACCTACTTATCACTGGATTTTCATATTTCTCCACACCTTATTGCTTTTACTCATACTTTACTTTGAGAAAATTCAACTCCCGTATTCCAATCCAAAAAGTTTGTGTCTGCTCTGTTTTTCACATGATGGTAAGACTTAACTCATTTAGGGCTAGATTACTAGTGGAGTGCAAATTAGCGCTCCCTCATGAGCGATAACATTGCTAGATGGAGACTTTTACGCACGTTAGATTGTGCTCATATTATGATTTGAAAGTAAAAAGTTTGCATGTGAGTGGAAACCCGATGTTTGCATAAATAAATATTAATATTTCACGTTCAAATGTTCTTCACATATAAGAATATGTAAAAGAGAAAAAGGAGAAAGAGGCGCAAACCCCTCTAAGTATAGTTTTACAAGCACAGCAAAACTTTATTATATGACGATAACACACTCATACTAAAAACCCTCAAACATATGAGGTATGTGCAAACACAGATAAAACAGAGATCAGTAGTATTCCCAGTGGGATTGGTTGTAGGTAACCAACCGGACTTCCTATTCCCCAAACAATATAGTTCACATTTGGTTATGAAGTTCACTGGTCTCCGGTATAAATAAATGTCACGTAATTAAAAGTTCAAATACATAAAGCATGCCAAACCAATACTGCACCGACTGTTAGGTAAAGATGCCGGCTCCCATAAAGCTGGTTTGTGCGGTGTGGCGATGGTGGGCGTGGCCTAACGCATTTCGTAGGACGTCTTCCTACTTAGTAAGAGGCTGCCCACACTCCGGCTGATCCGTCTCTTTATGCAATAGTTACAGCGTATGCTGGATCCGATTGGCTATTCCTGCATATCTGTTTAGGAAAATACAATATACTGCACAATCTAACTTCTGTTGAATCGTGCAGTATATTGTATTTTCCTAAACAGATATGCAGGAATAGCCAATCGGATCCCGCATACACTGTAACTATTGCATAAAGAGACGGATCAGCCAGAGTGTGGGCAGCCTCTGACAAAGTAGGAAGACGTCCTACAAAACCCATAAGGCCACGCCCACCATATTCACGCCATGCCGCAAACACCAGCTGTATGGGAGCCGGCATCTTTACCTAACAGTCGGTGCAGTATTGGTTTGGCGTGCTTTATGTATTTGAACTTTTAATTACGTGACATTTATTTATACCGGAGACCAGTGAACTTCATAGCCAAATGTGAACTATATTTCTTGGGGAATAGGAAGTCCGGTTGGTTACCTACAACCAATCCCACTGGGAATACTAATGATCTCTGTTTTATCTGTGTCTGCACATACCTCATATGTTTGAGGGTTTTTAGTATGAGTGTGTTATCGTCATATAATAAGGTCTTGCTGTGCTTGTAAAACTATACTTAGAGGGCTTTGCGCCTCTTTTTCCTTTTTCTCTTTTACATTCAGCTACATCCGGCCTCCAGTGCTGTGTTATGTGAAAAGGCTGCAACCCCTTATTGACGCTCTAATTTACCGGATTGTCTCTATACTTACTATATCCTTTTTATATATGTTATTAATAATACATATATATTGTGCCTGTTTGTTGTTAATACAATTCAGATATATAGGGCGCTCCTATATATAAACACATTTTTTTTGTGTTTTTTCTTTACATAAGAATATGTTCTATTTATTCTTAAATATATACAGTATATATATATATATATATATATATATATATATATTTCCACTGTGTATCTGCACTCACAATTCAAAGATAGTCAGCAACCAGGGTGCTCAGTCAAAATTTCAATAAGTATCAACAAGTAGGGACTGCACTCACTGGATTCAGTTCAAATAATACCTTATTTATTAAATGGTGACGTTTTGGGGTACGTAAACCCCTTCCTCAGACCAAAACGTTTTGGTCTGAGGAAGGGGTTTGCGTACCCCAAAACGTCACCATTGAATAAATAAGGTATTATTTGAACTGAATCCAGTAAGTGCAGTCCCTACTTGTTGATACTTTTATATATATATATATATATATATATATATATATATATATATATATATGTGTGTGTGTGTATACCTATATATCTACTCCTATAGATATATACTGTAGGTATAGATATGTATTTTACATGAACAGTATCAGATATTTATATATATATATTTTAATATGTATTGAATAATAAAAAGAAAATTATTTTAAAAAATATGCGTTTTGTGCATCGAGCTTCACAATTTAGATTTTAACGCGGTCTGGTTAGAGCACATGAAAACGTAGTAATCTTAAGGTGCATTATTGAACAATTAAATAGAAAAAATAATAATAAACAAATCATAAAAAATATTATAGATATATTCAATGGATTATTTAGAATATTTTACAGTATGTCAACTGTATCAATGAACAGGCGCTGACAATATAGAAATCACACCGGCAACCAGTTAAAATGGTGAAAAATGGACTCAACCTTTCTGTTGTGCGTCTGTTTGCCACACTGAGCATGGAGAAGAGAAAGAGCAGCAAATAATTGTCTGAGGATTTGAGAACAATAATTGTGGAAAAGCACGGACAATCTAAAGGCATACGCTGTCGGCATTTATCATTGCACCAGCAGATCTTGTGAACTGCTGGTGCAAAGCCGCCCCCTGCAGATTCACGACCAATTGGCCGCTAGCAGGAGGTGTCAATCAACCCGATCGGGTTGATTTCTGTCCGCGGCCTCAGACCAGACGGACAAGTTATGGAGCAGCGGTCTCTAAAACTACTTTTTGCTTGATATGAGCAACACTTCTTGGCTGTGTTTATTTATTCGTTTTAATATAATTTTGCACATTTTACAGTTTCCTGTTTTAATAAAAAGTAATAAAAAAAATTTGGTTTTAATCACGATTTTAAACTATGAAAATTACACAGAAAAAAATAGTCATCATAATTGCAACCAGTGCTCACCCTAAGATTCGTGGAAAGAGACATCTTTTTCTATTCCAACAGTGGTTGCCCCCGGGAAAACTGATTTAAAAAAAAAATCACTTCCAACATCCCTGTGGTGTAGCACAGCTTGATCTGTTTCCTGGGCTGGTTGAATTATAAAGTAATGAGGCATACACAGATGGTTAAAAAACGTCTATGTAGGTGCTTCTGTAGGAGGGGGGAAGGTTACACTAAACAAAAAAGCAAAACAGTTTTGTGCCACTTCAACACTGGATAAGTTTAAAGGGACACTCAGGTTAAATTAAATTCTCATGATTCAGATACAGCATGTAATTTTAAACAACTTTCCAATTTACTTCCATTAAAAAAAATGTGCACAGTCTTTTATATTTACAATATTTGAGTCACCAGATCCTACTGAGCATGTGCAAGAATTCACAGACTATACGTATATGCATTTGTGATTGGCTGATTGCTATCACATGTTACAAGGGGAGTGGAAATATACATAACTTTGAAATTTGTTATAAAAAAATCTACTACTCATTTGAAGTTCAGACTAAGCGCTATTGCATTGTCTTGTTATCTTGCATTTGTTGATTATGCAAATCTAATGTGTTGATTGGTCCTTTAAGATACGAATTATCAAGCTCCCAATGGAACTTGATGTCCCTGTTTCTGTGCTAGCCTTGTCTCGCCGGAAACAGCAGTTATGAAGCAACGGTCTAAAGACTGCTGCTCCATAACTGTTACGCTGCCTCTGAGGCTGTGGTCTGCAATCCATCCAATCCTAAACGATAGGGCTGATTGACACCCTCTGCTAGCGGCCGATTGGTCGCGAATCTGCAGGGGAAGGCATTGCACAAGCAGTTCGGCATTCAGCGCTGTCTGTCGTTCACTATAAGGATTTTTTGCTCCCGCGCTAATTGCACTCAAAGTAAATTACTTTGGCCGGGTTACTGTGCGTATTACAAATTGAAAGTAAAAAGTGTGAGCAAAACACGATGCACGCTAACTTCACGACTTTGGATATCGTGACCGTGTTAACTTCTCCCCATAGACACTTATCACTCATGCGGTAACGCAACTCGGCCTTAGACCTACAGCACTAACTCAAAGTTATTTAATAATGTTTCACATTCCAATGTTCTTCACATAGAAGAAAATGTTCTTTTTATTTTTAAAATAAATATATATATAAATACAAAGTACAGTTTCTTCTATGTGAAGAACATTGGATTTTAAAATTTACATTAAAAATATTAAAATTTAATAAATATTAATTTTCATGTTTAAAGGTATTTGTCTTTGAAAATACACTCACATACATATATTTAGACATATATACATATATAAAACAAAGATACACATTTATATACACATATACACACACACACATTGTATATATATATATATATATATATATATATATATATATATATATATAAACCATACAAATGTTAAACATTATAAAAAAAAAACAATTTTTAATATTTATATGAATAATTTTATCAAATAATATATATGAGTGTAACACTTTATTTTAATGTACTTATGTTTTATTTGGAGCTCATTTTTTTACCCTGTATACTTTATGCAAGGTATTCACTCACATTAACTCGACAAACGCAAATTTTGTTTGTGCTTGAGTGCACCAGTTTACTTTCAGCTTGTAATCTGCATGCAAATTAGTGAGGTCGCAATATTGCTTATAGCGACCTGCACTAACAATAGCGCACCACTCGTAATCTAGCTCTATATTTTGTAAAGAATTATTTATTTCTGGCATCAAGGTACAAGGAAAGGATAATACAATAATGGAACTCCTACCACCATCCAATAGAAAGACCTGTGTGAAGCTTAGCACCAATCAGAGATGGTCCTAGATCTAGACTATAAACTATGGGGTTTCTTACAAAGGGGACAACAGTGGTAAACATCTGTGGCATAGGTTGATGCTGGTGGTGGAATCTCATTTTTCTTATCTATACCTTTCATTATATTTAAAAAAAAAAACACCTTTTCCCCTCTTTTACCTCTTTCTCTGTGTGCTGTATTAATTTGTTTTGTAATTTTCCCTATGGGCCTTGCACCCAGACCTGTCTGGGGTTAACTGCCTGTGACTTTGGGGACAGCACAGCTTCCTGAGAGTGCTATTGTGCACCCAGGGCTTAGCATGTTGCAGGGTCATGGGATGTGTACCCGGTCCGGTCTGAGAGTGCAGTCCCCTTCCGTGTTTTGTATATTTCTAGGGTGATTACATAAGCCTGTGCACCCTTCACTTGTTCCCAGTTTGTTGGATTGAGAGCTTGCATTGTGTGGCTGTTTAGGGACTCAGGTTTTGGAAGAGACCTTGACGTGGTACCTGGGCTTATCCCATTTGGCCAGATGCTGTAACTAACTGTTCCATTTTTGCTTTTAATCTTAACTGAGAGCTTGTAAGTGAGTGCTGGACTTTCTCTGTGTGCTATTTTAGTGTTACGGGATGATAAAACTCTGTTCACATTGGATTATGGGCCTCACAAGCGGTGCTGGCTAGCGCTATTGTGCTGTATATGGGCTAATATGTTAGACTTATTACAGGTGTACAGGGGTCTGTATTTATCCACGTGTAGTACTGTATACCCCAGCAGTTTGATGCGAGTTAGAGGTGTATCTGGTTCCAGATTGTGCATAGTTGTGTTTTTAAGTTGGCAGACGGGGTCAGCAGCACACTGTAGGCTCTCATATGGTAATACATGTGTTCACTATCTGTTATGTATCACTGCAGGCAGGGTTCGTAATCCAACAGAGTATCACCCGGTATTTGTGATTTATGATGGATTTCAGTCTGATTGTGCAGGCTCCTGATAGGTGTGTTTTTGAATAGATACAGGCTTAGACTTATGTGCTAGTTCTGCGGCCTGGACTAGGTATTATCTTGTACTGTTATATGCCCACACATCATGGTGGTATAGGACATAACCATATGGCCCACTGGGGGTACTCTGCTGTGCCCTGGGAGGGTGCTAGCAGTTGTCCCATAGCATGGGTGTACAGGGGTCTTGATATAACCCTGGGTAAGCCTATATGTGCTTTCAGTATCACGCCGAGACTCTTCCAAAATTTACAGGGGTTACTACCTTTACAGTATTGTTGAATTTGCCTGTCTTGTTTCCATGGGGTTGCTTACATTTTAATTTTAATTTAGCTTGAAGGTTAAGTTTTGCATTTTGGTGATGGGGGTATGTATTATTTTTTATATATATTGGCAATATATTGGATGTGTTTTCCTTTTTTTCAACAGTTTCTCATGTGTCCTGATGAAGGCTTCTTTGCAGGCCGAAACGTCAACTTATGATTTTTCAATGCTGTTATGATGAAAAATAAATGATTCTCTATTCATACAAATCCTGAGAGTGCCCTCCCTTTCCTGTTTGTATATATATATATATATATATATATATATATACATAAATACATTATATATATATATATATATATATATACACACATAAATACAGACATATATATATATATATATATATATATATATATATATATATACAGTATATACATAAATACAGAATTTATATATATATATATATATACACACACAGTATATATATATATATATATACACACACACACACACACAGTATATATATATATATATATATATATATACAGTATATACATAAATACAGAATTTATATATATATATATACACACACAGTAAATATATATATACAGTATATATATATATATACACACACACACACACACACACAGTATATATATATATATATATATATATATATATATATATATATATATATATATAGTCCAGTATAAGAGAGTTTTTTACTGAGCCAAAAGGTACGGAACTGTTATATAAAATTCTCACTTTTGTATGGTAGATATAAACAAACAAATCTACCCAATTGTATCCACAAATAGCAGTGTCCCAAAACGGATTATTAGACTGGCAGTCTCTCCCAAACAAATCAAATAGCATCAGATATAACGGTTCCTGTGGCATACAGCTTTAGGCATTTAAGTGCACACACTCGGTGGGAATTGCAAGTAAAATGCGAGCAACCCGGTGCTCCAGCAACAACAACCATGCATTCATTACCACTCCGTAGTGTGTCCAAGCTGCGGGGTCACTTCCTCATGCCTCTGAAAACTTCCTCAGGTATCCGCTGTATGCACACGTCATGTGCTCCGCTCACCGGTTGGAGTGGGTGGGAGAGAGAAGGGAGAGAAGGGGGTGTGTCCAGGCAGCCCCGACGCAGACAACAAACAGCCGTGATATGCGTCCAACCTGTTACTGCTTCTAAATGTGAGTGTGTGAGAAAGTCACCAAGCTCCCATTCTGCCCCTGGATTTTCAGGCAATGTAGAACAAATGAAGAAAGCGGACAATCCAGGGCAGGTTAAAAACGATATCTTTTATTCACCAACGATAAAAGGTTCCAGGAGGGTCCATATACAGGTTAGCAAGGCAGCACAGGCAAACTGAGAGCTTTCAGTTTGCCTGTGCTGCCTTGCTAACCTGTATATGGACCCTCCTGGAACCTTTTATCGTTGGTGAATAAAAGATATCGTTTTTAACCTGCCCTGGATTGTCCGCTTTCTTCATTTGTTATATATATATATATATATATATATATATATATATATATATATATACATACATACACACACACATAAATACATAAATTATATATATATATATAAATACATAAATTATATATATATATATATATATATATATATATATATATATATATATATATATATATATATACAGGGAGTGCAGAATTATTAGGCAAGTTGTATTTTTGAGGATTAATTTTATTATTGAACAACAACCATGTTCTCAATGAACCCAAAAAACTAATTAATATCAAAGCTGAATAGTTTTGGAAGTAGTTTTTAGTTTGTTTGTAGTTATAGCTATTTTAGGGGGATATCTGTGTGTGCAGGTGACTAATACTGTGCATAATTATTAGGCAACTTAACAAAAAACAAATATATACCCATTTCAATTATTTATTTTTACCAGTGAAACCAATATAACATCTCAACATTCACAAATATACATTTCTGACATTCAAAAACAAAACAAAAACAAATCAGTGACCAATATAGCCACCTTTCTTTGCAAGGACACTCAAAAGCCTGCCATCCATGGATTCTGTCAGTGTTTTGATCTGTTCACCATCAACATTGCGTGCAGCAGCAACCACAGCCTCCCAGACACTGTTCAGAGAGGTGTACTGTTTTCCCTCCTTGTAAATCTCACATTTGATGATGGACCACAGGTTCTCAATGGGGTTCAGATCAGGTGAACAAGGAGGCCATGTCATTAGATTTTCTTCTTTTATACCCTTTCTTGCCAGCCACGCTGTGGAGTACTTGGACGCGTGTGATGGAGCATTGTCCTGCATGAAAATCATGTTTTTCTTGAAGGATGCAGACTTCTTCCTGTACCACTGCTTGAAGAAGGTGTCTTCCAGAAACTGGCAGCAACTGGTCTTGACGTTTCAGCTTGTGTGTCTTGTTCAGTGGTGGTTGTCTTTCAGCCTTTCTTACCTTGGCCATGTCTCTGAGTATTGCACACCTTGTGCTTTTGGGCACTCCAGTGATGTTGCAGCTCTGAAATATGGCCAAACTGGTGGCAAGTGGCATCTTGGCAGCTGCACGCTTGACTTTTCTCAGTTCATGGGCAGTTATTTTGCGCCTTGGTTTTTCCACATGCTTCCTGCGACCCTGTTGACTATTTTGAATGAAACGCTTGATTGTTCGATGATCACGCTTCAGAAGCTTTGCAATTTTAAGAGTGCTGCATCCCTCTGCAAGATATCTCACTATTTTTGACTTTTCTGAGCCTGTCAAGTCCTTCTTTTGACCCATTTTGCCAAAGGAAAGGAAGTTGCCTAATAATTATGCACACCTGATATAGGGTGTTGATGTCATTAGACCACACCCCTTCTCATTACAGAGATGCACATCACCTAATATGCTTAATTGGTAGTAGGCTTTCGAGCCTATACAGCTTGGAGTAAGACAACATGCATAAAGAGGATGATGTGGTCAAAATACTCATTTGCCTAATAATTCTGCACTCCCTGTATACACATAAATACAGAAATTATATATAGATATATATATATATATATATATATATATATATATATATAAATACAAAAATTATATATATATATATACATAAATACAAAAATTATATATATATATAAACAAATATAGGTAGAGCTGTATAGCGCTACCTAAAATGTAGGCGCTTTATTAAACAATAATAATAATACAGGTAGAAAACCCTTTATCCAAACTACTTGGGACCAGAAAAGGTTTGTATTTCAGAATATTTGTATCTTTAAAATGGGGCAGTTTGGAGAGGGGATGGAACCCAATGTAAACAAC
The DNA here is from genome assembly GCF_027579735.1 of Bombina bombina. Classification (NCBI taxonomy): domain Eukaryota; kingdom Metazoa; phylum Chordata; class Amphibia; order Anura; family Bombinatoridae; genus Bombina; species Bombina bombina. The sequence goes on from NC_069510.1 coordinate 138,014,107, forward strand.
AATATTTTATAATATTTGGCAATATTTACATCTTTATACAGCTCATACATGTAACCTTAAGGTAGTTTTATATAATTTTCAATGCTTTTGTAGCATTACTAATCTGTATTTATTAAGCGCCAACATATTACGCAGCTCTATAACATTAAGTATAAATTTATGGCGTACAATAATCAGAAGAGATTTACATAAATAATAACAGTGGCGTCACTAGGGGGGGGGGCGGGGGGGGCGGGCCGCACCCGGGTGACACCCTCCAGGGGGTGACACCAAAAATTTTTATTAGAGGCTGGCATTTGTGAACATTAGTGGGACTGGGGAAGTTGTAGACACAATTTTTTTGCCCCTTGAGCCAGTGCTGCAATTTCAACAAATAGTTTTCATGGCTGCTTTTGCTTGTTTGTACTTTGCTCCTCCCCTGCCCAATTTCACTATGAATGTTGTGGGTGTGCCGTGGGGCTTGCAAAGTTGCGCTGCTAGCCTAAACCTGCCTGCCTATCTGTGCTCACTGCTCAGTGACATGCGGCCCAGGGCTGTGCACTGACAGACTTGGAACAGAGTCAGAGAGCATAATTTTCATAGTTTGCGTGCCTAAACCTTTTCTTCAGTGATTTATTTTAGAGTGCTCTGTTTATCTTTCATTTGATGTTCTGCTGAGCCAGGGAGCAGCTCTAGGCATGAGCTTCCTAATTAATGCAGTGCAGTTTACATATTTTGTATGTGTGTGTCTGAGTTTTTGTGTGTCTCAGTGTTTTTGTGTGTGTGTTTTTGTGTGTGTGTCTGAGTGTGTTTCCGAGTGTTTGTGTGTGTGCGTCTGAGTATGTTTTTAAGTGTGTCTGAGTGTTTGTATGTGTGTTTGCCTGTGTTTTTGTGTGTGTCTGCTTTCTGGGGTGGGGGGGGTGACACCATGACTTACCGCACCGGGTGACACCAACCCTAGTGACGCCACTGAATAATAAGAGTCACTATAAGCTGTAAACCATTGTTACATAAAATGATCAGCAGGATGTGTGGACTTGTGAGTTTACATTCTATACATATGCCTTCATAAAGATAGAGGTGATATTTGTTATTTTAAATAAATATAGACTATTTGCATTTTAGTACACACAAAAGGACACAGACAGAAGCTTGCTTATTTTATACACAGAGGATACTTTACTAATCAGTGCTTGAGTTGACTCCGAGATTAGCTCTTCACATGCCAATCTTACTATTTAGTAAAAAGACGGCTTGGTAACAGTGTATTCACAGAAGCACAGTGTAGAATCCTAGCAAACCACTGTCGTTTTATGTCCATTTAATTATCTGTCATAGTTTACATTTGCTTTGGCTGCGTATCCTCTGATTCTGTGACACGCCATGACAGCCTGTGCTAAATTGCCTGTGTAAACCCAGTGATATGCTTGCCTCCTACAGTTTCAAGTATTTAGCCTATGACTATATATATATTATATACTTAGTCCAAGTGATTTTATTAATTCAAATGTTGACTCTTCTAAAAGATTGGAGTGGCTTAGAATCAAAGCCAAAAATCACCAGAGTATGTTTGTTTTGCAGGGCAATTCTGAGGCAATTTGAATTAGGCCAGTGTTGTCAAGTTTCATGCTGAAATGACATATTCTTAGCGAAAACAAAAAAATAAATTTCTCCAGCAGCGGCAGACTGGCAGGGATTGAGCTGCACGGCATTCAGAGGTTAACATTGCACGTGTTGGGCACCATTCATAGCTCACAGATGGGGTTGTAGGTTTATATACTCTTTACACACTGTCCTGAGGAACAGCATAAATCAGCCGTAATTAAATAAGCAATTCATTTAATGGTTCTGCGCGCTCTCCCTGGAATACTGTATTAAGGAGACAGAGGTCTTTATTTCAACCTTTAAGGTGGATTCCAGATTAGAGTAGCAACATATTTCACTCTTATGATGAAAATGTATTATAGCACAAGCAGAACGGCTGCACTGAAATTCTCTTGTAAACTACAAGATACCAATTCATTTAATAGAAACGCTTTCCAAGCCTAGATATGAAGGTTACTCTGAGAACAAGGAGCACCGGTTATTTTTTTTTAACTTTTATTTTTTATTAAAGTCAGTGTGGTCCATTTATCAAGCTGTGACACAGCTTGGGAGTCCTTGAGGTGCAAATTAGGAAGGAACAGTTTTTAGACCTCTCTACGCAGTTTTCTAACTCTTTGTCACCTCAGGGGTGGTGATTTAAACATCATGGATATTCCTCATTGGTCTGGAATGTTTGCTAGAGAGCAGGGGCGGGGCTTAACAAGCAATTACTCACCCAAAAAGCAGATAGACAAGTTCCCTGGATGGGAGCATTGTCCTCCTTCTTGTTGATGTTGGTAAATAGAGGCCATTGTTTTCTTTGTTGATATTTTCCAACCTATCACACTTGTTATTGTTTTCTTCTTTACAAACAGCGTTTTTTTGTGTTTATGTTTGTAAAGGCACGTCTTTGTCCACCACCAACAGAGCGGGGGGATTTGTCCTTTTAAGTTGGTGATCAACCTCTCCATAGAGGAATTGAAAACAGATAATTGCTGTTACATTCAAAATAATTATATAAGGCTTTAATTTAACTTTTTTCATGCAAAACAATTTTAAAATACTTTCTTGTTAATCCTTCCCGTTAGTAATTATAGTGCCTAGGAACTAAAAAAGGGACATAAAACCCAATTATTTTCTGTCATGATTCATATAGAGCATACAGTTTAAATCAACTTTCCAGTTTACTTCTGTTATCAAATTCCCTTCATTTTCTTGTTATCCTTTGTTGAAAAACAGGTAAGGTAAGCTCAGAAGTATGCCCGTATCTGCAGCCACCATATGGCCGACAATGTTATATATTAGCAAAAGCACTAGATGGCAGCACTATTTCCTGTCATGTGGTGTTTCAGGCATGTGAACGCTACCTATCTAGGTATCTCTTCATCAAAGAATAACATGAGAACAAAGCAACTTTAATCATAGAAGCAAATTGAAAACATTTTTAAAATTGTATGCGCTGTCTGAATCATGATAGAAAATGTATGGGTTTCATGTCCCTTTAAAGGGACATTACGTTCTCTGATATAGGGCTAGATTACAAGTGTAGCACAAAAATACAAGGGCTACTTAGCGCTAACCCCACTCAAACCAAACCAATAGAGCTCCTTTTCTTGCGCTCATACAACAAGTTGTAAATAAGAAATTATTGTTCGAGCCGCACTAAATCCCTTTCCCCATTGACTGCTATGAGGCACCCTTAAAAATCCAGTTCTAGCTTTTGCTTGTGTGCTAACTTGAAGGTGCACAAGGCCAACTGTGCTAAAGCCGAAAGTGCATTAAAGGGACAATCTACACCAGAATGTTTACTGTTAAAAAGATAGATAATCCCTTTATCACCCATTCCACAGTTGTGCATAACCAACACAGTTATATTAATATGCTTTTTACCTCTGTGATTACCTTGTATCTAAGCCTCTGCAGACTGCCCCTTATCTCAGTTATATAAATATACTTTTTACCTCTGTGATTACCTTGTATCTAAGCCTCTGCAGATTGCCCCTTATCTCAGTTATATTAATATACTTTTTACCTCTGTGATTACCTTGTATCTAAACCTCTGCAGACTGCTCCTTATCTCAGTTATATTAATATAATTTTTACCTCTGTGATTACCTTGTATCTAATCCTCTGCAGACTGCCCCTTATCTCAGTTATATTAATATACTTTTTACCTCTGTGATTACCTTGTATCTAAACCTCTACAGACTGCCCCTTATCTCAGTTATATTAATATACTTTTTACCTCTGTGATTACCTTGTATCTAAACCTCTGCAGACTGCCCCTTATCTCAGTTATATTAATATGCTTTTACCTCTGTGATTACCTTGTATCTAAGCCTCTGCAGACTGCTCCTTATCTCAGTTATATTAATATACTTTTTACCTCTGTGATTACCCTGTATCTAAACCTCTGCAGACTGCCCCTTATCTCAGTTATATTAATATACTTTTTACCTCTGTGATTACCTTGTATCTAAACCTCTGCAGACTGCCCCTTGGGGGGATATGTATCAAGCCGTCAACCGCAAATACGCTGAAATTCTGCAGCGTAATTGTTGTGAGCTTGAACCGACCTAGTTATCAAAGCCTACTGTCAGGATAGAAAAAGTCCAGAGCCAGATCCCAATGCTAGAATGAGGTTAATGACACCCTAGCACTGTGAGTATAAACCAGGACCTGACCCCACGACAGCTTCAGTATAATAAGTACTCACTGACATAAGGTTGGAGTTGGCTCAGCAGGATCAGGCGATAAAACTTCAAGCAGATAGGGTTTATCCCGTCAGACCAGCAATGTCCAGCAACGAGTAATCAAGCAGATTAGGATTAACCAATAGAGTAATCAAACAAGCAAAGTCTGGCAACGTGTAATCAGGCAGGTAGGAGTTAACCAGAAGAATAATCAAGCAAGCAAAGTCCAGCAACGTGTAATCAAGCAGATAGGGGTTAACCAGTAGAATAATCAAGCAAGCAAAGTCCAGCAATGTGTAATCAGGCAGATAGGGGTTAACCAGTAGAATAATCAAGCAAGCAAAGACCAGCAACATATAATCAGGCAGATAGGGGTTAACCAGTAGAATAGTCAGGCAAGCAAAGTCCAGCAACGTGTAATCAGGCAGATAGGGGTTAACCAGTAGAGTAATCAAGCAAGCAAAGTCCAGCAATGTGTAATCAGGCAGATAGGGGTTAACCAGTAGAATAATCAAGCAAGCAAAGTCCAGCAATGTGTAATCAGGCAGATAGGGGTTAACCAGTAGAATAATCAAGCAAGCAAAGTCCAGCAACATATAATCAGGCAGATAGGGGTTAACCAGTAGAATAATCAGGCAAGCAAAGTCCAGCAATGAGATATCAGGCAGGTAGGGGTTAAGCAGGGTCGAAGTCAAACAAGCCAACAGTTCAAATATAACAGGAATTCAAAATAGTACTCACAAGCCACGAATAAGAACAAACAGGCACCGGAGGAAAGGAGACGCCGGAATAAGAAGCCATTCTGATGTCAGCAGAGGGGGCCGGTAGATTGCAGAGTTGCTAGGCAACCAAGGAAAGCGCAAAAGCGCAGAAGAAAACAAAGAGCCGGAAGAGCGATCAGCTGAGCGAACGCGACACCTACAGACCGGCAAATGTTGAAATTTGTGATGTAACATACGATCCGCCGGTCTCAAACCGACGCAGATCGATGCTTACGTCATTACAGATGTTCCGAATACATATTCGGCTCTATCTGACACTTTTCCCATTTACCAAATTTCTAACAGGTATGCTCGCGGCTACTCTGGCCCAGCATACCTGGTTTTCAATCCGCCACCCTGGAGGCCTCGGATGCCATAGAAATCAATGGGAGTCTGAAAGCACTGAACGCTTATGTTCGATGCTGCCAGATATCCCATTGATTTCTATGGTTGAAAACAAGTAACGTTTACACCTAACACCCTAACATAAGCTCTGAGTCTAAACACCCCTAATCTGCCGCCCAATATCGCCGCCACCTATATAATGTTATTAACCCCTATTCCACCGCTCCCCGACATCGCTGCCACCTATATAATGTTATTAACCCCTATTCGGCTGCCCACCGACATCGCCGCAACCTAAAGTTATTAACCCCTATCCCACCGCTCCTGGACCCCGCCATAAACTAAATGAAGATATTAACTCCTAAACCTAACAACCCGCTAACTTTAAATTAAAATTAGAACATCCCTATCTTATAATAAATTTAAACTTACCTGTAGAATTAAAATAAACTAATTTTAAACTATTAATTGACCTACCCTAACTATTATACTACAATTAAATTAAACTACCAATTAAATAAACAAAATTACATATTAAAAAAACCTAACCCTACTCACATTATTTAAATCTACTATTAAACATTATTAAAAATTACTAAATTACCAAAAAAATAAACACTCTCGCCTAGATTTAGAGTTTTGCGGTAGCCGTCAAAACCAACGTTATGGGGTCCTAACGCTGGTTTTTACCGCCCGCTGGTATTTGGAGTCAGTCAGGAAAGGGTCTAACGCTCACTTTCCAGCCGCGACTTTTCCATACCGCAGATCCCCCTACGCCAATTGCGTATCCTATCTTTTCAATGGGATCTTCCTAACGCCGGTATTTAGAGTCTTGGCTGAAGTGAGCGTTAGAACTCTAACAACCAGACTCCAGCCGCAGCAAAAAGTCAGGAGTTAAGAGCTTTATGGGCTAACGCTGGTTCATAAAGCTCTTAACTACTGTGCTCTAAAGCAGTGGTTCTCAACCTAAGTGACCTCAAGGCCCGGTAAGTTTTAACCGGTCCTGTCCAGGGCCCGGTAAGCATCGGGAGTGGGTATATATATATATATATATATAGTAGCTATATATATCTATATATATATATATATATATATATATATATATATATATATATATATATATATATATAATATATATATATAAATATATATCTATATATAAATCTATATATCTATCTATATATATATATATATATATATATATATATATATATACATATACATACATACACACACAGTATATGTATGGTTTACAGTTGTTTAATTATGTAATAATTAATAGGTGTCAGTGGGATCTATAAATATCCCACTGACACCAATGAATTATCATAAAATTAACCCACTGTAAACTATGTATATATATATATATATATATATATATATATTGTATATGGATCCCACTGAATTATCATATAATTATAATATATATATTACAGTGGGTTAATTATGTGCTAATTCATTGGTGTCAGTGGGATCCATATATATATATATAGTTTACACATACACATTGGTGCCAATGGGATCTATATATATATATATATATATATATACACAAACAGTACACATACACATTGGTGTCAGTGGGTTATATATATATATATATATAGTACACATTGGTGTCCAGTGGCCACCCTAAATATAAATGTTAGTGTCAGTGGCCATAATTATTTGACATTGGTGACAGTGGAGTTCCCTACCTGTGAGCCGATCCGCTCTGCACGCCACCTGCCACTCCTCACAGTGCGCCGCTAGCCGTTCACACTGCGCATACAGACATGCGCAGTGGCACTCTAACAGGCCCATCCGAAATTTTGGACATGTGTAAAGACGGGCCTGTCAGAGTGAGTGTCTGGAGGCTATGTCGGGTCGCGGCCCACCAGCAGGGCCCGGCTGTTGAGAAACACTGCTCTAAAGTACACTAACACCCATAAACTACCTATGTACCCCTAAACCGAAGTCCCCCCACATCGCCGCCACTGTATGAATTTTTTTTAACCCCTAATCTGCCGACCGCACACCGCCGCCACCTACGTTATACTTATGTACCCCTAATCTGCTGCCCCTAACACCGCCGACCCCTATATTATATTTATTAACCCCTAATCTGCCCCCCACAACATCGCCGCCAGCTGCCTACAATAATTAACCCCTAATCTGCCGACTGGACCTCACCACCACTATAATAAATGTATTAACCCCTAATCCGCCTCACTCCCGCCTCAATAACCCTATAAGAAATATTATTAACCCCTAATCTGCCCTCCCTAACATCGCCGACACCTAACTTCAAGTATTAACCCCTAATCTGCCGACTGGACCTCACCGCTACTCTAATAAATGTATTAACCCCTAAAGCTAAGTCTAACCCTAACACTAACACCCCCCCTAAGTTAAATATAATTTTATTCTAACAAAATTAATTAAATCTTATTAAATAAATTATTCCTATTTAAAGCTAAATACTTACCTGTAAAATAAAGCCTAATATAGCTACAATATAACAAATAATTATATTGTAGCTATTTTAGGATTAATATTTATTTTACAGGCAACTTTGTATTTATTTTAACCAGGTACAATAGCTATTAAATAGTTAATAACTATTTAATAGCTACCTAGTTAAAATAATTACAAAATTACCTGTAAAATAAATCCTAACCTAAGTTACAATTAAACCTAACACTACACTATCAATAAATTACTTAAATAAAATACCTACAATTATCTACAATTAAACCTAACACTACACTATCAATAAATTAATTAAAAAAAATACCTACAAATAAATACAATTAAATAAATTAACTAAAGTACAAAAAATAAAAAAGAACCAAGTTACAAAAAATAAAAAAATATTTACAAACATTAGAAAAATATTACAACAATTTTAAACTAATTACACCTACTCTAAGCCCCCTAATAAAATAACAAAGCCCCCCAAAATAAAAAAAATGCCCTACCCTATTGTAAAATTAAAATAGAAAAGCTCTTTTACCTTACCAGCCCTTAAAAGGGCCATTTGCGGGGCATGCCCCAAAGAATTCAGCTCTTTTGCCTGGGAAAAAAAAAAAAACATACAATACCCCCCCCAACATTACAACCCACCACCCACATACCCCTAATCTAACCCAAACCCCCCTTAAATAAACCTAACACTAAGCCCCTGAAGATCTTCCTACCTTATCTTCACCACACTGGGTATCACCGATCCGTCCTGGCTCCGATGTCTTGATCCAAGCCCAAGCGGGGGGCTGAAGACGTCCATCCTCCGGCTGAAGTCTTGATCCAAGCGGCAGCTAAAGAAGTCCATCTTCGCCAGAAGTCTTCATCCTATCCGGGCAGAAGAGGACATCTGGACCGGCAAACATCTTCATCCAGGCGGCATCTTCTATGTTCTTCCATCCGATGAGGAGTGGCTCATCTTGAAGACCTCCAGCGCGGATCCATCCTCTTCTTCCGATGACTAGACGACGAATGAAGGTTCCTTTAAGGGACGTCATCCAAGATGGCGTCCCTCGAATTCCGATTGGCTGATAGGATTCTATCAGCCAATCGGAATTAAGGTAGGAAAATTCTGATTGGCTGATGGAATCAGCCAATCAGATTCAAGTTCAATCCGATTGGCTGATTGGATCAGCCAATCAGATTGAGCTCGCATTCTATTGGCTGTTCCGATCAGCCAATAGAATGTGAGCTCAATCTGATTGGCTGATCCAGTCAGCCAATCGGATTGAACTTGAATCTGATTGGCTGATTCCATCAGCCAATCAGAATCCTATCAGCCAATCGGAATTCGAGGGACGCCATCTTGGATGACGTCCCTTAAAGGAACCTTCATTCGTCGTCTAGTCGTCGGAAGAAGAGGATGGATCCGCCCTGGAGGTCTTCAAGATGAGCCGCTCGTCATCGGATGGAAGAACATAGAAGATGCCGCCTGGATGAAGATGTTTGCAGGTCCAGATGTCCTCTTCTGCCCGGATAGGATGAAGACTTCTGCCCGAAGATGGACTTCTTTAGCCGCCGCTTGGACCAAGACTTCAGCCGGAGGATGGACGTCTTCAGCCCCCCGCTTGGGCTTGGATCAAGACATCGGAGCCAGGACGGATCGGTGATACCCGGTGTGGTGAAGATAAGGTAGGAAGATCTTCAGGGGCTTAGTGTTAGGTTTATTTAAGGGGGGTTTGGGTTATATTAGGGGTATGTGGGTGGTGGGTTGTAATGTTGGGGGGGGGGTATTGTATGTTTTTTTTTCCCAGGCAAAAGAGCTGAATTCTTTGGGGCATGCCCCGCAAATGGCCCTTTTAAGGGCTGGTAAGGTAAAAGAGCTTTTCTATTTTAATTTTAGAATAGTGTAGGGCATTTTTTTATTTTGGGGGGCTTTGTTATTTTATTAGGGGGCTTAGAGTAGGTGTAATTAGTTTAAAATTGTTGTAATATTTTTCTAATGTTTGTAAATATTTTTTTATTTTTTTTATCTTAGTTCTTTTTTATTTTTTGTACTTTAGTTAGTTTATTTAATTGTATTTATTTGTAGGTATTTTATTTAATTAATTTATTGATAGTGTAGTGTTAGGTTTAATTGTAGATAATTGTAGGTATTTTATTTAAGTAATTTATTGATAGTGTAGTGTTAGGTTTAATTGTAACTTAGGTTAGGATTTATTTTACAGGTAATTTTGTAATTATTTTAACTAGGTAGCTATTTAATAGTTATTAACTATTTAATAGCTATTGTACCTGGTTAAAATAAATACAAAGTTGCCTGTAAAATAAATATTAATCCTAAAATAGCTACAATATAATTATTCGTTATATTGTAGCTATATTAGGGTTTATTTTACAGGTAAGTATTTAACTTTAAATAGGAATAATTTATTTAATAAGAATTATTTTTTTTCATTAGAATAAAATTATATTTAACTTAGGGGGGTGTTAGTGTTAGGGTTAGACTTAGCTTTAGGGGTTAATACCTTTATTATAGTAGCGGTGAGGTCCTGTCGGCAGATTAGGGGTTAATAATTGAAGTTAGGTGTCGGCGATGTTAGGGAGGGCAGATTCGGGGTTAATGATATTTCTTATAGGGTTATTGATGCGGGAGTGAGGCGGATTAGGGGTTAATAACTTTATTATAGTAGCGGTGAGGTCCGGTCGGCAGATTAGGGGTTAATTATTGTAGCTCAAACTGTCCCATTGTTTCCTATGGGGGAATCGTGCACGAGCACGTTTTTGAAGCTGGCCGCGTCCGTAAGCACCACTTGTATTTAGAGTTGCAGTGGCGGTAAATTATGCTCTACGCTCCCTTTTTGGAGCCTAACGCAGCCCTTCTGTGAACTCTAAATACCAGCGGTATTTAAAAGGTGCGGCCAAAAAAAAGCACTCGTAGCTAACGCACCCCTTCTAACGCAAAACTCCAAATCTAGGCCTAAGTTACAAAAAATAAAAAACACTAAATTACCAAAAACAAACAAACCACATTATCAAAAATAAAAAAGAATTACACCTAATCTAATAGCCCTATCAAAATAAAAAAGCCCCCCCAAAATAAAAAAAAACCCTAGCCTACAATAAACTACCAATAGCCTTTAAAAGGACCTTTTGTGGGGCACTGCCCCAAAGAAATCAGCTCTTTTACCTGTAAAAAAAAAATACAAACACCCCCCAACAGTAAAACCCACCACCCATACAACCAAACACCCCAAATAAAAACCCTATCTAAAAAACCTAAGCCCCCCATTGCCCTGAAAAGGGCATTTGTATGGGCATTTCCCTTAAAAGGGCACTTAGCTCTTTTTCAAAAGCCCAAACCCTAATCTAAAATTAAAACCCACCCAATAAACCCCTAAAAAATCCTAACACTAACCACCCGAAGATCCACTTACATTTTTGAAGATCGGACATCCATCCTCATCCAAGCGGCAGAAGTACTCAGCTAAGCCAGCAGACATCTTCATCCAAGCGGGCCTAAGGTGTGGCTGGAGGACCACCAGATAAAGACCCTGTAATGACCGGACCAATCTCCAGACCTGAACCCCATTGAAAACCTCTGTAATGTGATCAAGAGGAAGAGGGAAGGTCACAAGCTATTAAACAAAGACGAGTTGCTTGAAAGTTTGCACCAGTAAGTCACCCAATAGCAATGTGAAAGACTGGTGGAGAGCAGCCACGATTGATAAAAGCGGTGACTGAAAATCAGGGATATGCCACCAAATTTCAATTTATGGGGGTCAATTTCTCAAGCTCCATACGGAGCTTGATGCCCTGTATTTCTAAAGAGCGCTGCTCCATAACCTGTCCACCTGCTCTGAGGCGGCGGACAGAAATCAAACCGATCTAATACGATCGGGTTGATTGACACCCCTGCTAGCAGCCGATTGGCTGCAAATCTGAAGGGGGCGGCATTGCAACTGCTGGTGCAATGATAAATGCTGGCAGCATATGCTGTCAGCATTTATCGATGTGTGGCAGACATGATACACTACATCATATCATGTCCATCCACATTTTAATAAATATACCCCTGAACTCTTGCTGGGTTAAAACATTAGTATTGTGTTGTTTGACAATGAATATGAACTTATTTTCTTTGAGGTCTGAAAACACTGCATCTTTTTTGTTTTTTTGACCATTTGTCATTTTCTGTAATAAATGCTCTAAATGACAATATTTTAATTTGGAATTAGGGAGAAATGTTTTCTGTAATTTATAGAATAAAACATAAACCTAAACATAGTAAAACCAGAGAAAACGATCATTTTGCAGCAGTCTCTTAAAGGGACACTGTACCCAAATTTTTTCTTTCGTGATTCAGATAGAGCATGACATTTTAAGCAACTTTCTAATTTACTCCTATTATCAAATGCCGGCCCATTTTTGGTGATCAACCTGGGTTGTTCTTGCTGATTGGTGGATAAACTCATCCACCAATAAAAAAGTGCTGTCCAGGGTTCTGAATAAAAAAACTCTTAGATGTCTTCTTTTTAAAATAAAGATAGCAAGAGAACGAAGAAAAATTGATAATAGGAATAAATTAGAAAGTGGCTTAAAATTGCTGCTCTATGTGAATCATAAAAGAAAAAATTTGGGTTCAGTGTCCCTTTAATTTGTTCCAGAGCTGTAAATAAACGTGAGCGATATAAAAGATATTGCTGTAAAATGTATCTCTTTATGAGACCTAAGGTAAATCATTGTTATTAATAGTATAGCACAGAGCGACAGGAGGAACTTCACCACTGGCTCACCATGCGCTCAGCTTAGCACTCAAGCGATATCCAACATAAATGTAACTGCGCTCCCATAGAATTATTTCCTCCGACTTTCTGTTGTTTGTGATTCATTAAGACTAACGTCACCTACGTTTTCCAGCAATTCGCTACTGGGTGTCATTAATCCATATTTGCATGACGTGTCAAAACTTGATATCTCGCACATCAAACAAGAATAAAAACAAGCAATGCAGAACAAAAAAATTGCAATCATAACACAATTGATAAATGAGTTATGTAAATGTTTGTAATTGTAAAATATTCACATATGTGTTTTAGTAGCGTAGTGCAGTTAAGCTGCATAGAACAAGAGGCCCCTTAGAACAAGAGGCCCCTTAGAACAAGAGGCCCCTTAGAACAAGAGGCCCCTTAGAACAAGATGCACCTTAGAACAAGAGGCACCTTAGAACATGAGGCACCTTAGAACAAGAGGCACCTTAGAACACCAGGCACCTTAGAACCTTAGAACAAGAGGCACCTTAGAACACTAGGCACCTTAGAACAAGAGGCACCTTAGAACAAGAGGCACCTTAGAACAAGAGGCACCTTAGAACATGAGGCACCTTAGAACAAGAGGCAGGCATCATAGAACAAGAGGCGCTTTAGAAGGAGAGGCACCATAGGACAAGAGGCACCATAGAACAAGAGGCGCTTTAGAAGGAGAGGCACCATAGAACAAGAGGTGCTTTAGAAGGAGAGGCACCATAGAACAAGAGGTCTTTTAGAAGGAGAGGCACCATAGAACAAGAGGTGCTTTAGAAGGAGAGGCACCATAGAACAAGAGGTGCTTTAGAAGGAGAGGCACCATAGAACAAGAGGTCTTTTAGAAGGAGAGGCACCATAGAACAAGAGGTGCTTTAGAAGGAGGGGCACCATAGGACAAGAGGCACCATAGGACAAGAGGCACCATAGAACAAGAGGCACCATAGGACAAGAGGCACCATAGGACAAGAGGCACCATAGAACAAGAGGTGCTTTAGAAGGAGAGGCACCATAGAACAAGAGGTGCTTTAGAAGGAGAGGCACCATAGAACAAGAGGTCTTTTAGAAGGAGAGGCACCATAGAACAAGAGGTGCTTTAGAAGGAGAGGCACCATAGAACAAGAGGCACCATAGAACAAGAAGCATTTGTTCCAGAGCTGTAAATAAACGTGAGCGATATAAAAGATATTGCTGTAAAATGTATCTCTTTATGAGACCTAAGGTAAATCATTGTTATTAATAGTATAGCACAGAGCGACAGGAGGAACTTCACCACTGGCTCACCATGCGCTCAGCTTAGCACTCAAGCGATATCCAACATAAATGTAACTGCGCTCCCATAGAATTATTTCCTCCGACTTTCTGTTGTTTGTGATTCATTAAGACTAACGTCACCTACGTTTTCCAGCAATTCGCTACTGGGTGTCATGAATCTATATTTGCATTGCGTGTCAAAACTTGATATCTCGCACATCAAACAAGAATAAAAAAATTGCAATCATAACACAATTGATAAATGAGTTATGTAAATGTTTGTAATTGTAAAATATTCACATATGTGTTTTAGTAGAGTAGTGCAGTTGAGCTGCATAGAACAAGAGGCCCCTTAGAACAAGAGGTCCCTTAGAACAAGAGACACCTTAGAACAAGAGGCACCTTAGAACAAGAGGCACCTTAGAACAAGAGGCACCTTAGAACAAGAGGCACCTTAGAACATGAGGCACCTTAGAACATGAGGCACCTTAGAACACCAGGCACCTTAGAACACCAGGCACCTTAGAACACCAGGCGGGCACCATAGAACAAGAGGCGCTTTATAACAAGAGGCAGGCACCATAGAACAAGAGGCGCTTTAGAAGGAGAGGCACCATAGGACAAGAGACACCATAGAAGGAGAGGCACCATAGAACAAGAGGCGCTTTAGAAGGAGAGGCACCATAGAACAAGAGATGCTTTAGAAGGAGAGGCACCATAGGGCAAGTGGCATTTTAGAAGGAGAGGCACCATAAAACAAGAGGCATTTTAGAAGGAGAGGCACCAAAGGACAAGAGGCACTATAGAACAAGAAGCATTTTAGAACAAGAGGTGCTTTAGAAGGAGAGGCACCATAGGACAAGAGGCATTTTAGAAGAAGAGGCCCCATAGGACAAGAGGCATTTTAGAACAAGAGGTGCTTTAGAAGGAGAGGCACCATAGGACAAGAGGCATTTTAGAACAAGAGGCACCATAGGACAAGAGGCATTTTAGAAGGAGAGGCACCATAGAACAAGAGGCACCATAGGACAAGAGGCATTTTAGAAGAAGAGGTGCTTTAGAAGGAGAGGCACCATAGGACAAGAGGCATTTTAGAAGAAGAGGTGCTTTAGAAGGAGAGGCACCATAGGACAAGAGGCTTTTTAGAAGGAGAGGCACCATAGAACAAGAGGCACCATAGGACAAGAGGCATTTTAGAACATGGAAGGAGGGGCTGGCAGTTCGTATTCCTGGTGTTCTAAAGGTATAGTCAACATTTTCTCCTAAACTTTGCTTGAGTATATTGCCCTGTGATGTATCTAAGCAAACGTCTCACTATTTCAAAGCTGATGAGGTTGTCTCATTTTTCTTTCACTGTTTTCTTTTCTGTTTTTTTTATATTTTATGGGGACTGT
Organism: Bombina bombina; assembly: GCF_027579735.1. Classification (NCBI taxonomy): domain Eukaryota; kingdom Metazoa; phylum Chordata; class Amphibia; order Anura; family Bombinatoridae; genus Bombina; species Bombina bombina. Next base: position 138,029,361 of record NC_069510.1, read on the forward strand.
TTGCAGAAGGATTTTTTCCATTTAATTAGTTTATTTAGTAATGTTTGAAGGTGTTTTTTGATGGTGGTATTTTACACAGTGGACCTCGTTCTATGTAGCAAATAAAATAATGGTTGAGAGATAGACACGACCCCATTGATTATAATAGATCTGAGTTTGCAGATTACTGAATGTACAAATCGTTATTGATTCCTCAATTTTCAAGTTGACGTTGCTGCAGGTTTCCCAGCATGCTAGTATTAGTTTCATGAAAAAAGTTTTATTGAGTTTAGGACAATGCCTGAGACCGACATTGTTATCTTAAGAAGTGACATTACAGTATGAGGTCTGCTCTCCAGTTCTTGTCGGCACAAGGAGCAAACAAATATAAAAAAGACAGCATCACTGAGAAACAAAAGCATCTATTATGAAAATTGCTATCATAGGTACATTTTAAAATAGCAACACATTCATTTAACGTTATCCCCCACTGATATAAATTATG
>NC_069510.1:138039844-138072344 GCF_027579735.1 Bombina bombina
ATAGGTAATTTGGGGCAGCACAGTGTTATACTAGCATTTTTTCCCTAATAGGGATACTTGAGACTCACACCTGTCTTGCGCCGTTATCACGAACCTGTTCTTTGTAATATATATATATATATATATATATATATATATATATATATATATATATATATATATATATATATATATACATGTATTTATACAGGGAGTGCAGAATTATTAGGCAAATTAGTATTTTGACCACATCATCCTCTTTATGCATGTTGTCTTACTCCAAGCTGTATAGGCTTGAAAGCCTACTACCAATTAAGCATATTAGGTGATGTGCATCTCTGTAATGAGAAGGGGTGTGGTCTAATGACATCAACACCCTATATCAGGTGTGCATAATTATTAGGCAACTTCCTTTCCTTTGGCAAAATGGGTCAAAAGAAGGACTTGACAGGCTCAGAAAAGTAAAAAATAGTGAGATATCTTGCAGAGGGATGCAGCACTCTTAAAATTGCAAAGCTTCTGAAGCGTGATCATCAAACAATCAAGCGTTTCATTCAAAATAGTCAACAGGATCGCAAGAAGCGTGTGGAAAAACCAAGGCGCAAAATAACTGCCCATGAACTGAGAAAAGTCAAGCGTGCAGCTGCCAAGATGCCACTTGCCACCAGTTTGGCCATATTTCAGAGCTGCAACATCACTGGAGTGCCCAAAAGCACAAGGTGTACAATACTCAGAGACATGGCCAAGGTAAGAAAAGCTGAAAGACGACCACCACTGAACAAGACACACAAGCTGAAACGTCAAGACTGGGCCAAGAAATATCTCAAGACTGATTTTTCTAAGATTTTATGGACTGTTGAAATGAGAGTGAGTCTTGATGGGCCAGATGGATGGGCCCGTGGCTGGATTGGTAAAGGGCAGAGAGCTCCAGTCCGACTCAGACGCCAGCAAGGTGGAGGTGGAGTACTGGTTTGGGCTGGTATCATCAAAGATGAGCTTGTGGGGCCTTTTCGGGTTGAGGATGGAGTCAAGCTCAACTCCCAGTCCTACTGCCAGTTTCTGGAAGACACCTTCTTCAAGCAGTGGTACAGGAAGAAGTCTGCATCCTTCAAGAAAAACATGATTTTCATGCAGGACAATGCTCCATCACACGCGTCCAAGTACTCCACAGCGTGGCTGGCAAGAAAGGGTATAAAAGAAGAAAATCTAATGACATGGCCTCCTTGTTCACCTGATCTGAACCCCATTGAGAACCTGTGGTCCATCATCAAATGTGAGATTTACAAGGAGGGAAAACAGTACACCTCTCTGAACAGTGTCTGGGAGGCTGTGGTTGCTGCTGCACGCAATGTTGATGGTGAACAGATCAAAACACTGACAGAATCCATGGATGGCAGGCTTTTGAGTGTCCTTGCAAAGAAAGGTGGCTATATTGGTCACTGATTTGTTTTTGTTTTGTTTTTGAATGTCAGAAATGTATATTTGTGAATGTTGAGATGTTATATTGGTTTCACTGGTAAAAATAAATTATTGAAATGGGTATATATTTGTTTTTTGTTAAGTTGCCTAATAATTATGCACAGTAATAGTCACATGCACACACAGATATCCCCCTAAAATAGCTATAACTAAAAAGAAACTAAAAACTACTTCCAAAACTATTCAGCTTTGATATTAATGAGTTTTTTGGGTTCATTGAGAACATGGTTGTTGTTCAATAATAAAATTAATCCTCAAAAATACAACTTGCCTAATAATTCTGCACTCCCTGTATGTGTATATATGTATTTATATGTGTTTATATATGTATTTATATGTGTATATATGTATTTATATGTGTATATACATGTATTTATATGTGTATATATGTATTTATATGTGTTTATATGTATTTATATGTGTATATATGTATTTATATGTGTTTATATATGTATTTATGTGTATATATGTATTTACAGACATCCCATATAACCTCTCTTCTCCAAATAGTAACGTCACAATATCACATCTTCCCTATATAAGGACACATACAGTATATTAGTGCATTGGAGCCCTTTGCAGTTAATTAGATGTAAACATCTTAAAGCATATTAATGCACTATTCATTTTTAATAAATGTTTTACCTATGAGCTAGATTACAAGTGGAGCGCTAAATAAGTGTGCTCCCGCAAACTGGCAAATTTGATGATTTGTGGATGGTTATTGCTACAGAAAACTCGCTGTAGCAATTAGCGCTCAGAAAACAAACCAGAGATCAGATCTCTGGCTAATCTAAAAATGTGCCCCAAATGCCCCCAAAATACTGTCTAGTGTAGTTTATTAAAATTAAAGATAGCTGCATCTTTATTTTGTAATAAAATAACTGCACTAGGCAGTATTTTGGGTTAACGTTGGTGGGAGTGGGGTGTTGGAAAAAAATGGCACTAAAAAGTGCCTTTACTTTGCGGTCTATGGGAACCGTGTGTTCCCAGTAAATACATATGTATATGCCAATATACATATATATTTATGTGTTAATATGTGTATATACATATATATTTATGTGTCACTATTTGTATATACATATATATTTATGTGTTACTATGTTTATATACATATATATTTATGTGTTAGTATGTGTATATACATATATATTTATGTGTTACTATGTGTATATACATATATATTTATGTATTACTATGTGTATATACATATATATTTATGTGTTAATATGTGTATATACATATATATTTATGTGTCACTATTTGTATATACATATATATTTATATGTTACTATGTGTATATACATATATATTTATGTGTTACTATGTGTATATACATATATATTTATGCGTTATAACCTGTATATACATATATATTTATGTGTTACTATGTGTGTATATACATATATATTTATGTGTTAGTATGTGTATATACATATATATTTATGTGTTATTATGTGTATATACATATATATTTATGTGTTACTATGTGTATATACATATATATTTATGTGTTATTATGTGTATATACATATATATTTATGTGTTACTGTGTGTATATACATATATATTTATGTGTTAGTATGTGTATATACATATATATTTATGTGTTACTATGTGTATATACATATATATTTATGTGTCACTATGTGTATATACATATATATTTATGTGTTACTATGTGTATATACATATATATTTATGTGTTAATATGTGTATATACATATATATTTATGTGTTATTATGTGTATATACATATATATTTGTGTTAATATGTGTATATACATATATATTTATGTGTTACTATGTGTGTATATACATATATATTTATGTGTTATTATGTGTATATACATATATATTTATGTGTTATTATGTGTATATACATATATATTTATGTGTTATTATGTGTATATACATATATATTTATGTGTTAATATGTGTATATACACATAAATATATACTGTATGTATATAGTCTTATACATATATATTTATGTGTTACTATGTGTATATACACATAAATATATACTATATGTATATAGTTTTATACATATATATTTATGTGTTACTATGTGTATATACACATAAATATATACTATATGTATATAGTCTTATACATATATATTTATGTGTTACTATGTGTATATACACATAAATATATAGTATAGGTATATAGTCTTATACATATATATTTATGTGTTAATATGTGTATATACACATAAATATATACTGTATGTATATAGTCTTATACATATATATTTATGTGTTACTATGTGTATATACACATAAATATATACTGTATGTATATAGTCTTATACATATATATTTATGTGTTAGTGTGTATATATACACATAAATATATACTGTATGTATATAGTCTTATACATATATATTTATGTGTTAGTGTGTATATATACACATAAATATATACTGTATGTATATAGTCTTATACATATATATTTATGTGTTAGTGTGTGTATATACACATAAATATATACTGTATGTATATAGTCTTATACATATATATTTGTTTGCTGCCATTGCTGCGCAAGTTACCCCCTTCGCAGGCGCTGAAGTTCTGATGCCGTCTGTAATGGCATCAGAACAAGGCTCCCATAGGAGCCTATAGAAGCACGCTCTCATGAGTGTAATGCTTCCTAGTAATGCAAAAGCAAGCTTGCGTTCGTATTGCAGCTAACTTGTAATACCAACCCTATCATAAAAGAGATATATAGCGCTCCACTTGTAAACTAGCACAATGTATTTTCTGTAAATATTTCACAATGTTCTGCACATAGCAGAATATGTTCTATTTATTTTTAAATAGTATATATATATATATATATATATATATATATATATACATACACATACACATACATACATATATACATACACATACATACATATATACACACACACACTTACTGGCCATATTATTAGGTACACCTTGCTAGTACCGGGTTGGACCCCTATTTGCCTTCAGAACTGCATTAATTCTTTGTGACATAGATTCAGCAAGGTGTTGGAAACATTCCTCAGACATATTGGTCCATATTGACATGATAGCATCACGCAGTGGCAGCAGATTTGTTGGCTGCACATCCATGATGTGAATCTCCTGTTCCACCACATGACAAAGGTGCTCTATTGGATTTATCTGGTGACTGTGGAGGCCATTGGAGTACAGTGAACTCATTGCCATGTTCAAGAAACCAGTTTGAGATGATTTGAGCTTTGTGACATGGTGCATTATCCTGCTGGAAGTAGCCATCAGAAGATGGGTACACTGTAGTCATAAAGGGATGGACATGGTCAGCAACAATACTCAGGTAGGCCGTGGCGTTTAAACGATGCTCAATTGGTACTAAGGGGCCCAAAGTGTGCCAAGAAAATATCCCCCACACCATTACACCACCAACACCAGCCTGAACCGTTGATACAAAGCAGGATGGATCCATGTTTTCATGTTGTTTACGCCAAATTCTGACCCTACCATTTGAATGTTGCAGCTGAAATCAAGACTCATCAGAACAGGCAACGTTTTTCCAATCTTCTATTGTCCAATTTTGGTGAGCCTGTGCAGATTGTAACCTAATTTTCCTGTTCTTAGCTGACAGGAGTGGCACTCAGTGTGGTCTTCTGCTGCTGTAGCCCATCTGTTTCATGGATTGACGTATTGTGCGTTCAGAGATGGTATTCTGCATACCTTGGTTGTAACGAGTGGTTATTTGAGTTACTGTTGTCTTTCTATCATCTTAAACCAATCTGCCCATTCTCCTCTGACCTCTGACATCAACAAGGCATTTTTGTCCACATAACTTACCGCCTTCGCAGGCGCTGAAGTTCTGATGCCGTCTGTAATGGCATCAGAATGAGGCTCCCATAGGAGCCTATGGAAGCACGCTTTCATGAATGTAATGCTTCTTAACAATGTGAACGCAAGCTTGCATTCATATTGCGGCTGACATATAATTCCAACCCTTTCATTAAAGGGACATTATACACTCATTTTTTCTTTGCATAAATGTTTTGTAGATGATCTATTTATATAGCCCATAAAGTTTTTTAAAAAAAATAAATGTATAGTTTTGCTTATTTTTAAATAACATTGCTCTGATTTTCAGACTCCTAACCAAGCCCCAAAGTTGTATGTGAATACCGTCAGCTACCTTCTCCAGCTTGCTCCTGTTTGTGTAAAGGGTCTTTTCATATGCAAAAGAAGGGGGAGGGGGGAGTGTCTTATTTGCCACTTGCAGTGGGCTTTCCAGATACCTTTTCAACAGAGCCAAACTGACAGCTTCTAAGTAAGTTTTTAAACAGTTTTATACTGGATTTTTATATCAGTATCTGTGCATCTTATTCTTTATAGTAGTGTCTATTACATGCAGTTATATGAAAATGAGTGTATACTGTCCCTTTAAAAGAGATATATAGTGCTACACTTGTTAGCTAGCCCAATGTATTTACTGTAAATATTTCACAATGTTCTGCACATAGCAGAATATGTTCTATGTATTTTTAAATAGTGTATATATATATATATATATATATATATATATATACACACACATATATATATGTATACACACACACACATATATATATATATATATATATATATATATATATATATATATATATATATATATATATATACATATATACATACATACACACATATACACTCACTGGCCACGTTATTGGGTACACCTTGCTAGTACCGGGTTGGACCTCCTTTTGCCTTTGATGCTCAATTGGTACTAAGGGGCTCAATGTGTGCCAAGAAAATATCCCCCAGACCATTACACCACCAATACCAGCCTGAACCCTTGATACAAAGCAGGATCAATCCATGCTTTCATGTTGTTTACACTAAATTCTGACCCTACCATTTGAATGTCGCAGCTGAAATCGAGACTCATCAGAACAGGTAATGTTTTTCCAAACTTCTATTGTCCAATTTTGGTGAGACTGTGTGAATTGTAGCCTCATTTTCCTGTTCTTAGCTGACAGGAGTGGCTACCAGTGTGAACTTCTGCTGCTGTAGCCCATCTGCTTCAAGGTTTGGTGTGTTGTGCATTCAGGGATGGTATTCTGCATACCTTGGTTGTAACGAGTCGTTATTTGAGTTATTGTTACCTTTCTATCATCACGAGCCAGTCTGCCCATTCTCCTCTGACATCAACAAGGCATTTTCGTCCACACAACTGCTGTTTACTGGATATTTTCTCTTTTTCGGACCATTCTCTAGAAACCCTAGAGATGGTTGTGCGTGAAAATCCCAGTAGATCATCAGTTTTTTAAATACTCAGACCAACCTGTCTCGCACCAACAACCATGCCACGTTCAAAGTCACTTAAATCCAATCTCTTCCTCATTCTGATGCTGAACTTCCATCAAATATAAGTAGAAAATGTATTTATGAATAAATAGAACATATTCTGTTATTTGAAGAACATCGGAATGGGATATATTCATATTCTCATGTTGGATTGCACAAATGAGAATATGCAATTGGGTTTGCGCAAAAGTTTTTTTTTTTTTCCTTTCATTCTATTGGCTGATTTGAGTTTGAAGATTTAAATCAGCCAATAGGAATTTAAGGGTAGCCCTATATAACAAGGGTACCTCGCATTCACTATTCAGTGTGCAGCTGTAAACCGTATGAAGAGGACCTCCATGTTGAAGATCACAAGAGAAGGACCAACGTTGCCGCCACCATCACCCGGATGAAGAAAATGGGCCACCACCTGGAAGAAAATGGACCACCACTTGGATAAAGATGGACCTCCGCCTAGCTGAAGAAGATAGAGCCATCATTATCATTTGTGAGTACCTTTATGGGGTTAGTGTTAGCTTTTTTTTGTGGTGTTTTTTTTATAGATTAGTTTTTTTGTATTTTTTTATTTGAGCATGGGCAGAAAAAGAGCTGAATGCCCTTTTAAGGGCAATGCCCATCCAAATGCCCTTAAAAGGGCAATGGGTAATTTCATTTTTTTGGGGGGTAGGGGGTTAGTTGCTGATTGCTTTAGGGCAGTTCCCTACAAAAGGACCTTTTAAGGGCTATTGATAGTTTACTTTTAGAGTAAGTATTTAGATTTTTTTTTATAAGGGGTATTAGAATAGGATTACTTTTTTTATTTTTGTATAATGTTATTTTTTTTATTTTGTGTAATGTTAGTTTTTTGTATAATGTTATTTTTTTATTTTGTATAATGTAATTTTTTTTATTTTGTGTAATGTTAGTTTTTTTATTTTTGTATAATGTTATTTTTTTATTTTGTGTAATGTTAGTTTTTTTATTTTGTATGATGTTATTTTTTTATTTTGTGTAATGTTAGTTTTTTTATTTTGTATGATGTTATTTTTTTATTTTGTGTAATGTTAGTTTTTTTATTTTGTATAATGTTATTTTTTTATTTTGTGTAATGTTAGTTTTTTTATTTTGTGTAATGTTAGTTTTTTATTTTGTGTAATGTTAGTTTTTTTATTTTGTATAATGTTATTTTTTTATTTTGTGTAATGTTAGTTTTTTTATTTTGTGTAATGTTAGTTTTTTATTTTTGTATAATGTTAGTTTTTTTTATTTTGTATAATGTTATTTTTTTTTATTTTGTGTAATGTTAGTTTTTTTATTTTGTATAATGTTAGTTTTTTTTATTTTGTATAATGTTAGTTTTTTTTATTTTGTGTAATGTTAGTTTTTTTATTTTGTATAATGTTAGTTTTTTTATTTTGTATAATGTTAGTTTTTTTATTTTGTGTAATGTTAGTTTTTTTATTTTGTATAATGTTAGTTTTTTTTATTTTGTATAATGTTAGTTTTTTTTATTTTGTGTAATGTTAGTTTTTTTATTTTGTATAATGTTAGTTTTTTTTATTTTGTGTAATGTTAGGTTTTTTATTTTGTATAATGTTAGTTTTTTTTATTTTGTGTAATGTTAGTTTTTTTGTTATTTTTAGTAATGTTAGTTTTTTTAAAGGTAAGATTATAGGTTTTATTTAATTTTACAGGTAAGTTTTTTTTAATTTAAGGTAGTAAGGTTTTTTTTGGTAAATGTAGTGGTATTTTAATACCCTTATTGAAATTAAGAGTTCACTAAGAACATGTGTATAAAAGATCATATCCATCCCCAAAAACAAAGGGTTAAAAATAGAAGATCCTTGAAACTGTAAATACAGCGCAAGCCGTGGATTAAAACGGTCAATGAGTTTATTCTTTTTTATTTATTTTTTATTTTTATTGAGGTTTTGAGAAGTTACAGCAAGTCAAATTTGTCCATATACAATTCCAGGTTAATGGTAAGATGCATGCATATATCAAGTAAGATGCATGTCTAAACTATAATGGTGCTATAACTATGGGTAAAGATAATCATTATATAATAAGGTATTTTCTAGAATATGAGAATAACTGTTAGTGATAGCTATAGTACTATATCTTGTATTCTAAATGAATATGCAATGGTATTGTGATCTGCTACCAATGATATATGCAATAAATAAAGAGAAAAAAGGGGGACGACAACTGTATCATAACTGACACATGCTTCAAGAAATAGACATATAGCAATGAAAACTCAGTTTAAATATTAACATATAATTCCCATATGACATAGAGGGTAGCTCTTGGACCTTCCTAGACTATGGGGCTGAATTACCAAGCTCCAAATGGAGCTTGATGCCCCTGTTTCAGCGTGTCGGCATTTATCCATGTGCAGCGGACATGATTTGCTACATTGTATCATGTCCGTCCGCACTGTAATAAATTGGCCCCTAAAAGTATAAAGGTGGGGGATATTAGCTTATTGTCTTGGTCACTCTTGGACCTTAGTATATAGTAATAGGAGTGAGCAACTAATTTAAAATATGAGGAGTATATTTATAACAATAGTGTTTTATATGATGAGAGACTGTGTTCCGACGTCGGCCGAGGGCAGATACACTCTAGAGTGCTCTGTTCTAATCAGAGCCTCCGGCGCCGCCACCGCCTCTGGGAACCTAGCCATGGTCCCCATCACCCAGCGACGTGCTTTTAACTATCTGTCTATCTGTCTGTTTATTTTTCAATCTTTATCTATCTGTCTATCTTGCGATCTGTATCTATCCTTATCTATTTATCCATCTCGTGGCCAGACTGTTATCCGACGGCCATTTGTCTGTCAGAATATTATCTGTCACACAAATGTCAGTTGGACAAATGTCTGTTGGATAACAGTCCGGCCACGGATATGCCTAGGCATAGGAAACTATCAATATAGGGATAAATAGTATGGAGTACATCGCTAACAAATAGCTGGAGCTAAGAGAGTATGTGAACTATGGCAAAAAACTATTCTTATGGGAAAATAACAGCTTGCGAGCTAGAGTATTGAATAGTGGGTACCAGATTCTGAGTAGTTAGCTTTAAGGGCGACAGGTGAAATTAAGTTGTACTCCTAAGTTTTGTAATAGAAAGTTCCCATATTTTTATTGTGAAAAATAATGTTAAAAGGGGACTCTGTAAGTGTATGGAATAGTAGCCTAATAGGCTAAATGTATAGCAGGATGAGATATAAAGAGATGGCCAAACTCCCCTATATATGGATTTGTGGATTAGATATAGTATGTGCTTCTCAAAAACTGCTGGATAAACCAAGAATCCTTATTCAATCTAAACCTCAGGAAGTATGTGCGATGTAGTGCTGCGTAGTGATAAAGCAAGGTGACTTTAACTATCTAGTGAAAGATATATTGATGAGTAAGGGGAGATCCAAGTGAGAGCGCCTCTTAACTGAAGGTGGAATGTATGAACAATAAGTGTGAAGCTGCACAATACAAAAGAAAACATCAACCATTATAAAATCTAATAAGGGGTAGCTGCTTAGTGCAGCCATATATCTAGAATGGAGATGAGGGTAGCTCTACCCAAACTATAATATTTCCTTAAAACTAGTAACTGAAAGTAGTTTGACTTTCTTGTTATAGGAACACTTGTTAGCCTGTACATTAAAACCATAGCATTGACTATAAGACAAACAGAAACATATTGGGTCTCTCTAGCATAGAAAGGGAGATGGTACCTTGGCTAATCATGCCGTCTAGAAACATAACAAAAACAATGGTAAGATATGCATTTAAGTGTGGTGGGAAACCCAAACAGAAAGCTATTCCCCCTACTATATTCAACAGGTAGTACGCTTTATTACCCTATGCCACAGGATAGGAGCGCTGATATAGGTTTAGTGCGGAATGGCGATCGCCGTAACGCAACCCCATTGATGTCTATCAGGAAAAGAAAGTTGCATTGAAACCTAACACCCTAACATAAACCTCTAGTCTAAACATCCCTAATCTGCCGCCCCAGAAATCGGCCACACTAAATAAAGCTATTAACCCCTAATCCTCCGCTCCCCAACATCGGCGCCACTAATAAAAGCTATTAATCCCTAATCCTCCGCTCCCCGACATCACCGGCACTATATAAAGTGATTTACCCCAAATCCACCGCTCCCTGACATTGCTGACACTAAATAAAAGTTATTAACCCCTAAACCGTCGCTCCCCGACATCGCTGAAACTAAATAAAATTATTAACCCCTAAACCTCTGGCCTCCCACATCACAAAACACTAAATTAAACTATTAACCCCTAAACCTAACACCGCCCTAACTTTAAATTAAAATTACAATATAACTATATTTAAATAAATAAAAACTTACTTTTATTTAATAAAAATAAACCTAACAATAAAATATAAATTAACCTAACCTTACTATTTTAATAAAAATAAAAAACTACCGATTAAAAATACTAAATTACAAATTAAAAAAAAACAATCCTACGAAAAAATTTAAAAAAATCGAACATTACAAAAAAATAAACACTTAAATTACAAAAAATAAAAAACACTAAGATTACAAAAATAATAAACGAAATGATCAAAAATAAACAATTACACCTAATCTAATAGCCCTAAAAAAATAAGCCCCCCAAAAATAAGAACACCCCCTAGCCTACAATAAACTACCAATAGCCCAAGGGCCTTTTGTAGGGCAATCCCCTAAATTAAACAGCTCTTTTACCTGTAAAAAAAATACAAAGTCCCCCCAACAGTAAAACCCACCACCCAACCAACCCGTCAAAATAAAAAACCTAACTCTAAAAAAAACCTAAGCTAACCATTGCCCCTAAAGGGGCATTTGTATGAGCATTGCCCTTAAAAGGGCATTCAGCTCTTTTACATTTGCCCAAAGCCCTTATCCAAAAAACAAAACAAAAAAAAAACACCCAAAAAAATGAAATAAAACTAACACTAACCCCATAAAATCTCATGGTTCCTGAAGTGCGGACATACATCTTCATCCAGGCAGCGACAAATCTTCATCCAGGCGGCGACACCTTCATCCATCTCGGGGACGTCTCCTATCTTCATCCCGGCGGCGCGTAGCGGAGCTATTCTGGAAGCCGATGCCATCCTTTTGTGGAGCGTCCTGTTCATAAAGTCACCGCCGTACTCTGAAGCTTCAATGCAAGGTAGCCGTTTCAAAATGGTGTACCTTGCATTCCTATTGGCTAATTTAATTCTTCAAATTCAAATCAACCAATAGGATGAGAAATTCTGAAATCCTATTGGCTGTTCAAAACAGCCAATAGGATAAGAGCTACTGAAATTCTATTGGCTGTTCAAATCAGCCAATATAATTTCAGTAGCTCTCATCCTATTGGCTGTTTTGGCCTTTAGGGGCAATGGGTAGCTTAGTTTTTTATTTTGGAGGGTTGGTTGGGTGGTGGGTTTTACTGTTGGGGGGACTTTTTTATTTTTTACAGGTAAAAGCTGTTTAACTTAGGGCAATGCCCAACAAAAAGCCCTTTTAAGGGCTATTGGTAGTTTATTGTAGGCTAGTGGGTGTTTTTATTTTGGGGGGCTTTTTATTTTTTTAGGGCTATTAGATTAGGGGTAATTGTTTTTATTTTTGATCATTTCCTTTATTATTTTTTGTAATCTTAGTGTTTTTTATTTTTTGTAATTTTAGAGTTGTTTTTTTTGTATTGTTAGATATTTTAAATTTTTTCGTAGGATTAGTTTTTTTTAAATTTGTAATTTTGTATCTTTAATTGGTAGTTTTTTTATTTTATTAGAATAGTAAGGTTAGGTTAATTTATAGTTTAATGTTAGGTTTATTTTTATTTCACAGGTAAGTTTTTATTTATTTAAATGTAGTTATATAGTAATTTTAGTTTTAGTTTAGGTGGTGTTAGGTTTAGGGGTTATAGTTTAATTTAGTGTTTTGCGATGTGGGGGGCCGGAGGTTTATGGGTTAATAGGTTTATTTAGCGGCGGCTGCGATGTTGGAGGCCAGAGGTTTAGGGTTTAATAGGTTCTTTTAGCAGAGGCGATGTGGGAGGCCGGAGGTTTAGGGGTTAATAGGTTTATTTAGCGGCGGCGATGTGGTAGGCCGGAGGTTATGGAGTTAATAGGTTTATTAAGTGCCGTCGATGTCGGGGACCGGCGATTTAGAGGTTAATAACTTTATTATAGTGGCGGCGATGTCTGGGAGCGGCGGATTAGGGGTTAATAAATTTATTTAATAGTCGCGATGTGGGTGGGCGGCAGATTAGGGGTTAATAAGTTTGAAATAGTGTTTGCGATGCGGGAGGGTGGCGGTTTAGGGTTTAATAGGTAGTTTATGGGTGTTAGTGTACTTTGTAACAGTTTAGTTAGGAGTTTTGTGAAACAGTTTTGTTTCGCAAAATCCATAACTACTGGTCTCAGATGGTGGAATGGATTTTGTCGGTATAGGCTGTAACGCAAGCATTTTAGCCAGACTGCATAACCGGTAATACCGGCGCTATGAAAATCCCACACTCAAACGTAATTTTTTTGATTGGGGAATGTACATTGCGTTACAGGCTAAAATGCTTGAGATATAGCTATACCGACACGACTTGTAATATGCGCTACAAGCCGTAACGCAAAACTTGTAATCTAGGTGTTAGTGAGTCTCCTTGGCTAACTGGCAAAATGGCGTTCCACCGGCCTGACAAGTGACATCACTTCCTGTCCTTTCATGGAGCATTACGGTGGCCTGAAACTAGCCATAAACCTTAGAGATCCTGCTGTCAGTGATGCGCTACACGTTTCACCTGACTTTGTGGGACCTTTCTTCAACCATATCTTAAAGATGAAGGTTAAAATTGCGAACTATTTACACTGTTTATGATACTACGCTACATACTCTGAGACAAATTTTCTTTAAAATAGATGTTAAATGAATATGTTCCAGGGCATTCTAGAGGTGTGGTTGGAATTTTTCACTGACACCTCAGCTTGAATTTATAAAAATGCTATTGTCCCTGTGAGGTATCGTGTCTCGTGGTCATGTTTTTTTATATCACAGCTGACACAGTTGTATTTCTATTAAACTGGCTTTATATTTTCATTTTTTTTTTACAAAATGTCACAGTGGACCGTTTTATAGAAGGATTTTTATTTTATTTTAATTTGTTCTGTAATGTTGCAAAGGCGGTTTTGTGATACCGGCACTGTTGACCTTATTCTATGCACCAAAACTGAACAGTTATAGCATAGATACAACCCCAATAACTAGAACAGAGCAGAGCTCACAACTCACGGCCCGTAACGAGTACAAATCTAACACAATTTTGTTGTAATTTTGTGGCAAGTTGATTAACAAACCTGCTTGATTGAATCCATTGCCATTTCCTTGGAAGGTTTCCGACAGTTGTTAGTTTGAGATAAAGAAAAGAAATATTTGTAATGACCAAATTCTACCCTATTACAGGCACACTAGGATATATTTAAAAGCTTCCTGCACCAAAAAAACACCTTTATCTTATTAGATATGTATATTTTAAGGCCTGTTTCCTGCTACTATGGGAAAACTTTATTTCTGAACTGCGTATGATCTTTAAAACAAATTCTGTGAGAAGCTAACTTGGCAATTTATAGTACACGTCTCACCCTCTTACCATTGAATCACACAGCACAATACTTCCCTAATAATTTCAGTATCACTGTGAAAGTATCCTGGGGCTATTCTGAATAATAAGAGCCTTAGGCTTTTTTCCACTCAAACAGCCGCAGGCAATTATTGAAAATGTCTCAGCCCTATGAGGTCCCACCCCAGGGAGGTGAGAGCACAGCCAGCACTGGTACAGAGAGCTGTGTGATTTCAGCTTTCACTGCAGGCCAAAAACATACTGAAAACAAAAGTGCTGTGTTTATAACCCAACATGACAGAGGTGCATAATTATCATGCAGAGAGGCATGTGCACATGTGGCGCCCAAGTCTCTGTTTTCTATCACCCAAGTGCTGATAACCAAGAGAGGTTTGTGTGTTGTACAGTGCTGTTATAGAAGTGAACAGATGGACACATATAGCCTCTTCTAGATCCTGCACATGTCCACGTCTACACCACATGCTGCTCCCTCCATACTATATCATACCACATACACTATCTTATTGGCTGGGCTAGATATGGTTTCCAGCATTATGATATCAATGCTGCCATGGACCACCTTGTTATAGCCCCACCCCAACAGAGGGCGCTACAGTCTGAATGTGAATTGTCCGCCAGAACAAGTGACAGATTCTCATGAACCAGGATCATAGAACTATACATTTTAAAAGAAGTGAAGAACCAGAAGGTCCATCAATGGTCTGTCCATGTACCCTTCTGAAATGCAATCTTGTTTTGTAGAAAAGTTTTATACATATCCCAGGCTTTCTTGACTACCATTAAAGTGTTTCTATTTAACATCTCTATTGAAGATCTATCCCATGAATTAACTATCCTTTAAATAAAGAAGAGTTTCAACAAATTACTTCTGAACCTACTACCATCAAACTTGAGATCACAACCACTTCATCTGGTGATGTTCCTTTTGTGAAAAATATATTCAGCCTTTGCTTTATCAAATACCTTAATATACATAAATAATTTTATATCAAATATTCCCTCTCTCCTCCATGTATTTACATCATAATATCACATCTTCCCTACATATAGACATTTATATAAGTGCATTAGAGCCCTTTGCAGTCAAGTAGATGAAACCATGTAAAATCATATTCATGCAATATTCATTTTTTATAAAGTGATATACTGTTTATTTACCGTAAATATTTCACATTCCAATGTTCTGCACATAGCAGAATATGTTCTATGTATTTATAAATAGATATTTATATATATATATATATATATATATATATATATATATATACCTATATATAATCATCTATGATTAGGTATAGATATATACTGTCGCATAATATCATCAGATATATGTAGAAATACGTATTTATGAATAAATAGAACATATCCCTCTATGTAAAGAACACTGAAATGTGAAATATTAATATTTTCATGACTATTTATGCGATCGGGTTTGTAAGTGATTAGGTTTTTTTGCCACTTTTCTTGCTCGATTAACTTCTATGGGGAATACGTTAAAGCAGTCGTGATATTCTAACTTCAACATTTTGAGCGCATTGGGTTAGCGCAATAGTGAACACTTTTTACTTTCAGAATATAAATCAACCTGTTACACAAACTAGATGGTAACTCTAGGGGCGCAGATACAAAAGAGGGGATATGATGAAATCTATAGCGTGGCCCACTAGCTCAATAAAGATAATAATATGAATGTAAATATACACAGGTACATTTAAGGGCTAAGGCCTATAATGATGAATACCCAGGGTGATAGGGTAATAGTGGTAAAATATAGATGTGTTATAAGCACAAAAAGATGATACAGTTACAAAAAACACAATATATATGCAAATAGCAATAATATAAATGTAATGAAAACAATAAAGTCCTGTTGGCTCTTATCTGTATAGGACTCAGTCCTCAGGGATATCCCAAAGTGAACCAGTCCCTTTGATGTATGGTAATCCTCCTGTATAACACAGATGATGTAGAGGTCACACCCAAAAGATGGAGTCAGCTCTTTGCCAGGTACATGGTCTGGATACAAACTTTCTCTGTGAAATGGAAAACAAAGGCGCCTCCTAGTGGTACAAATGGATAATGTGAATGCCAAATTAATACAAGTGAAGCAGCACCCAATAGTGCTAAATAAAGCAGACTGGGAACTCAGGCCTAGATTTAGAGTTCGGCGGTAGCCGTCAAAACCAGCGTTAGAGGCTCCTAACGCTGGTTTTGGGCGCCCGCTGGTATTTGGAGTCAGTGATTAAAGGGTCTAACGCTCACTTTACAGCCGCGACTTTTCCATACCGCAGATCCCCCTACGCCATTTGCGTAGCCTATCTTTTCAATGGGATCTTCCTAACGCCGGTATTTAGAGTCGTTTCTGCAGTGAGCGTTAGAGCTCTAACGACAAGATTCCAGCCGCCTGAAAATAGCAGGAGTTAAGAGCTTTCTGGCTAACGCCGGTTTATAAAGCTCTTAACTACTGTACCCTAAAGTACACTAACACCCATAAACTACCTATGTACCCCTAAACCGAGGTCCCCCCACATCGCCGCCACTCGATTAAAAATTTTAACCCCTAATCTGCCGACCGCCACCTACGTTATACTTATGTACCCCTAATCTGCTGCCCCTAACACCACCGACCCCTGTATTATATCTATTAACCCCTAACTTGCCCCCCACAACGTCGCCGCAAGCTACTTAAAATAATTAACCCCTAATCTTCCGACCGCAAATCGCCGCCACCTACGTTATCCCTATGTACCCCTAATCTGCTACCCCTAACATCGCCGACCCCTATGTTATATTTATTAACCCCTAATCTGCCCCCCACAACGTCGCCGACACCTACCTACACTTATTAACCCATAATCTGCCGAGCGGACCTGAGCGCTACTATAATAAAGTTATTAACCCCTAATCCGCCTCACTAACCCTATCATAAATAGTATTAACCCCTAATCTGCCCTCCCTAACATCGCCGACACCTACCTTCAATTATTAACCCCTAATCTGCCGACCGGAGCTCACCGCTATTCTAATAAATGTATTAACCCCTAAAGCTAAGTCTAACCCTAACACTAACACCCCCCTAAGTTAAATATAATTTTTATCTAACGAAATAAATTAACTCTTATTAAATAAATAATTCCTATTTAAAGCTAAATACTTACCTGTAAAATAAATCCTAATATAGCTACAATATAATTTATAATTATATTATAGCTATTTTAGGATTAATATTTATTTTACAGGCAACTTTGTAATTATTTTAACCAGGTACAATAGCTATTAAATAGTTAAGAACTATTTAATAGTTACCTAGTTAAAATAATAACAAATTTACCTGTAAAATAAATCCTAACCTAAGATATAATTAAACCTAACACTACCCTATCAATAAAATAATTAAATAAACTACCTACAATTACCTACAATTAACCTAACACTACACTATCAATAAATTAATTAAACACAATTGCTACAAATAAATAAAATTAAATAAACTATCTAAAGTACAAAAAATAAAAAAGAACTAAGTTACAGAAAATAATAAAATATTTACAAAGATAAGAAAAATATTACAACAATTTTAAACTAATTACACCTACTCTAAGCCCCCTAATAAAATAACAAAGCCCCCCAAAATAAAAAATTCACTACCCTATTCTAAAATACAAATATTACAAGCTCTTTTACCTTACCAGCCCTGAACAGGGCCCTTTGCGGGGCATGCCCCAAGAATTTCAGCTCTTTTGCCTGTAAAAAAAAACATACAATACCCCCCCCCAACATTACAACCCACCACCCACATACCCCTAATCTAACCCAAACCCCCCTTAAATAAACCTAACACTACCCCCCTGATGATCTTCCTACCTTGTCTTCACCATGCCAGGTTCACCGATCCGTCCTGGCTCCAAGATCTTCATCCAACCCAAGCGGGGGCTAGACATCCACTGAAGAAGTCCAGAAGAGGGTCCAAAGTCTTCCTCCTATCCGGCAAGAAGAGGACATTCGGACCGGCAAACATCTTCTCCAAGCGGCATCTTCTATCTTCTTCCATCCGATGACGACCGGCTCCATCTTGAAGACCTCCAGCGCGGATCCATCCTCTTCTTCCGACGACTAGACGACGAATGACGGTTCCTTTAAGGGACGTCATCCAAGATGGCGTCCCTCGAATTCCGATTGGCTGATAGGATTCTATCAGCCAATCGGAATTAAGGTAGGAATTTTCTGATTGGCTGATGGAATCAGCCAATCAGAATATAGTTCAATCCGATTGGCTGATCCAATCAGCCAATCAGATTGAGCTCGCATTCTATTGGCTGTTCCGATCAGCCAATAGAATGCGAGCTCAATCTGATTGGCTGATTGGATCAGCCAATCGGATTGAACTTGATTCTGATTGGCTGATTCCATCAGCCAATCAGAAAATTCCTACCTTAATTCCGATTGGCTGATAGAATCCTATCAGCCAATCGGAATTCGAGGGACGCCATCTTGGATGACGTCCCTTAAAGGAACCGTCATTCGTCGTCTAGTCGTCGGAAGAAGAGGATGGATCCGCGCTGGAGGTCTTCAAGATGGAGCCGGTCGTCATCGGATGGAAGAAGATAGAAGATGCCGCTTGGAGAAGATGTTTGCCGGTCCGGATGTCCTCTTCTTGCCGGATAGGAGGAAGACTTTGGACCCTCTTCTGGACTTCTTCAGTGGATGTCTAGCCCCCGCTTGGGTTGGATGAAGATCTTGGAGCCAGGACGGATCGGTGAACCTGGCATGGTGAAGACAAGGTAGGACGATCATCAGGGGGGTAGTGTTAGGTTTATTTAAGGGGGGTTTGGGTTAGATTAGGGGTATGTGGGTGGTGGGTTGTAATGTTGGGGGGGGGTATTGTATGTTTTTTTTTACAGGCAAAAGAGCTGAAATTCTTGGGGCATGCCCCGCAAAGGGCCCTGTTCAGGGCTGGTAAGGTAAAAGAGCTTGTAATATTTGTATTTTAGAATAGGGTAGTGAATTTTTTATTTTGGGGGGCTTTGTTATTTTATTAGGGGGCTTAGAGTAGGTGTAATTAGTTTAAAATTGTTGTAATATTTTTCTTATCTTTGTAAATATTTTATTATTTTCTGTAACTTAGTTCTTTTTTATTTTTTGTACTTTAGATAGTTTATTTAATTTTATTTATTTGTAGCAATTGTGTTTAATTAATTTATTGATAGTGTAGTGTTAGGTTAATTGTAGGTAATTGTAGGTAGTTTATTTAATTATTTTATTGATAGGGTAGTGTTAGGTTTAATTATATCTTAGGTTAGGATTTATTTTACAGGTAAATTTGTTATTATTTTAACTAGGTAACTATTAAATAGTTCTTAACTATTTAATAGCTATTGTACCTGGTTAAAATAATTACAAAGTTGCCTGTAAAATAAATATTAATCCTAAAATAGCTATAATATAATTATAATTTATATTGTAGCTATATTAGGATTTATTTTACAGGTAAGTATTTAGCTTTAAATAGGAATCATTTATTTAATAAGAGTTAATTTATTTCGTTAGATAAAAATTATATTTAACTTAGGGGGGTGTTAGTGTTAGGGTTAGACTTAGCTTTAGGGGTTAATACATTTATTAGAATAGCGGTGAGCTCCGGTCGGCAGATTAGGGGTTAATAATTGAAGGTAGGTGTCGGCGATGTTAGGGAGGGCAGATTAGGGGTTAATACTATTTATGATAGGGTTAGTGAGGCGGATTAGGGGTTAATAACTTTATTATAGTAGCGCTCAGGTCCGCTCGGCAGATTAGGGGTTAATAAGTGTAGGCAGGTGTCGGCGACGTTGTGGGGGGCAGATTAGGGGTTAATAAATATAACATAGGGGTCGGCGATGTTAGGGCAGCAGATTAGGGGTACATAGGGATAACGTAGGTGGCGGCGGTTTACGGAGCGGCAGATTAGGGGTTAAAAGTGTAATGCAGGGGTCAGCGATAGCGGGGGCGGCAGATTAGGAGTTAATAAGTGTAAGGTTAGGGGTGTTTAGACTCGGGGTACATGTTAGGGTGTTAGGTGCAGACGTAGGAAGTGTTTCCCCATAGGAAACAATGGGGCTGCGTTAGGAGCTGAACGCTGCTTTTTTGCAGGTGTTAGGTTTTTTTTCAGCTCAAACAGCCCCATTGTTTCCTATGGGAGAATCGTGCACGAGCACGTTTTTGATGCCGGCCGCGTCCGTAAGCAACTCTGGTATCGAGAGTTGCATTTGCGGTAAAAATGCTCTACGCTCCTTTTTTGGAGCCTAACGCAGCATTTGTTTGAACTCTCGATACCAGAGTTAAATTTATGGTGCGGCCAGAAAAAAACCCGCGGAGCGTTAACAGCCCTTTTACCGCCGAACTCTAAATCTAGGCCTCAGTGTCCCAGCTCACTGGCACAACATGAATGCTGGTCTCTCCAATGTCCTACACGGACCAAATAAGCTCAGACTCTCAACAATAGGTTTAAAAAAACACAATTTAATGGTAAAATAAAATTCACTGATTTCCCAGTCTGCTTTATTTAGCACAATTGGGTACTGCTTCACTTGTGAGTATTAATTTGGCATTCAAATTATCCATTTGTACCAACTGTATCACACTAGGAGGCGTCTTTCTTTTGCGATTCCATTATATAGAGAAACTTTTTACTTTCAACTTGTAATATGAGCGGTATCCGACACGTGCACAAATCTTACTTCTAGTGGAGTTAGCGCTTGAGCGGGAGCGTTAAATAAAGCTCCACTAGTAATTTGGTCCTATATCAGCAACATGCATAAAGTGCTTCAACTAGTAGGCATGAGGAGCACAGGTTAGAATCTTGTGGGGCATACTCGGAGAGTACATAAGCAACACCTCACCCAGCATGGCATAATTACACATGATGCAAAAAACAGTCAAAAGCGGGCATGGGGGTAACATCCAAAAGTTTAATTTAAAGCCATCCAATACAAAAGCTAAAATCAAAAAGAAGGGACAGGAAACACAGTCTTATGTGTTTCGGCTCACTCCCACCTTACTCTTAGACCAATATTTTCTTACACCTACCCCCACCTATTTAAAGGTATAGTAAGAAGATGATTGGTGAAAAGGAGAATTACGTCCTTAAAGGTACAAGCATAACTTTAGACATGTTACAAGCAGGTAAGCAAAGCTCGGTATACATAGTATCAAAATGATAATACATTTTTCTTTCTATATAAAAGTATAGCTAGAGTTAAATACATATTGTGTATTGTGTATTGTGTATACAACTCTATGCATAGATAGACATGAACTACATAGTTACTCATATATTAGAGATACCATAATAAACAATCAGTTACAAAGTAGAGATACATATTTAAACTCAAGATAGCTCACCAAAACTTACAATCTTAGTGGAAAGGTGACAAAAGCTTACAGGAACATAGGTACATTCAGGGTGGAGATATACATTATTGACAAAAGTTGATAACGTCAGCTTCAATATTAAAACCCAAAGGAACCCTTGTTTTTAATGTAAAAATTCAGAATGCCTCTCTCTTGGCAAGTAAAGCTTGTAAGTCCCCTACTCTTGAGGGTCTTGTAATTTTCTCAATGACACACCATTTAAGGTCTGTAATTAAAACCTGGTGTTCCAAAATAAAATGAGATGCTAGTGCAGAACAAGGATACAGATTATCTATATCATTGAGAGGTTTCCTTTCTCTGACCTCCCTTATGGTACGTCCAACGTATTGGAGTTTACATACCTGACACCAGATAAGGTAAACTACATGTGTCGTCTTGTAATTAGTGTAAGTATATAGCGTATACACCTTCTGAGTAACATTACACTGAAAGGTTTTACAGATAAGGGAGCTTTACAAGATCTGCCACCACATTTATAATGTCCCTTACATGTCAACCAAGTTGATCGTCTCTTGTAATCTTGTGTGTGCCACATCATGCACGGAGCTAGTAGATTACACAAAGTTTTGTTTCACTTACTTACAAATTGACAGCCATTGTTAACAGATTCGGCCAGATCATCATTTTTTATTATTTTACACACTTGTTGATACTGTGCCGAAAATGTGGTAACAAAAAAACATTTTATTTTCCTGTGTTTTGTTGTCTTTAATTTTGACCTGTAACAAAGATTGTCTGTCAATTTCTTTAACTTCATTAAAGGCTTTCTCCACAACAGTCTTCGGTTAGCCTCTTTGAATAAGTTTTACTCTTAACTCTTCCTTCTCCTCAAAAAATGTTAACATATTGGAGCAGTTTCTTTTTAGCTGAATAAATTGGCCCTTCGCTATCCCATACTTACAGTGTTTGGGATGTAGACTTTTAGCGTACAAAAGAGTGTTAGACAAAATAGGCTTTCTATATAGGCTAGATGTGACCAGACCTGTTCTGTCCTCACCCTTAAGTTGTAAGTCTAAATATGCAACCTCATGTTTCTCAAAATTAGACGTAAACTGTAATACACAGTCATTGTGGTTCAGAAAATCAATAAACGTGGGACAGCTCCCACTAGCCCATAAACCGGTTGGTGTATGAGGGGGCGAACTTGGTCCCATAGCTGTCCCACGTTTCTGAAGATAAAAGCAGCCATTAAACTCAAAAAAGAAATTGAAATGTCTGTATGATAAATTGCTTAAGTTCAAGAGAGTATTCAGTATAACGATCAACGAAAAATTGAACAGCTTAAATCCCTAAAGTATGGGGGATGGCAGTGTAGAGACCCACTACATCAACAGTCAACCATGAAAAATTAGAGGACCACTCAATGTCCTGAATTAGGGAGAGAAGATGTTTAGTATCCTTGAGAAGGGAGGGCAACAAGTCAACCAAAGGCTTCAAGAGGGTATCTAACCAGTTAGAAAGGTTCTCCAAATAAGGAGCCTATACCTGCCACTATGGGCCTTTCTTTGACATCCTGAGGTGACTTGTGGCCCTTCGGGAACAAGTGAAAAATGGGGGTCACTGGTGACGTGACACAAAGATAGTTAAAGGTGTCATCATCTATAATGTTAGATTCTAGGCCATCCTCCAGCAAGTCTCTGAGGCGACATTGAAATACATGTGTTGGGTCAGAGAGTAGCTTAATATAAGCTGTATCATCACTAAGCTGTCTGAGGGCCTCAGTATCGTAATCAGTATTATTCATGACCACAACATTACCATCTTTGTCAGCCTGATGGATTACAAGGTGTTCTTTAGATTTAAGTGTCTTAATAGCTTCTCTTTCAGCATATGTAAGGTTGGGCTTAATATTCGAAGTCTGTTCAATTAGGTCTATCAGGTCATGCTCCACTTTCTTGTGGAATTTATCTAAGTGTGGACCTCTAGAAAGTGTAGGATAGAAGTTAGACCTAGGTGCAAAACTTATATGTGAATTTTTAATATGAGACTGGGTATAAGACTCAGATTCCAAATCAAATAAAGAAAGAGTATCCAAAACTGTGGAGAAGTTTGCCCCATACTGGATGTCAAGTGGAATACCGGTATGCCTCTGAGAGACATCCTAAATTTTTGTCATCTGGGGATCATGAGAAAAAAAACTTTTTTAAAGTAAGTTTACGGATAAACCTATTGACATCTAGGATTGTCTCAAACAGATTAAATGACACCTTAGGGACAAAACCTAAGCCATATTTAAGTTCTGAAATTTCACTGTCTGTTAAGCTTGCATCTGATACATTGACTACATTTAGATATTGTATTTGTTTCTGACCCTGTTCTGTCTGAGTGAGTAGCTGTTTGTTTTGCCTCTTTCCTCTCCTTTTGTTCCTTCTCCACCTCCTTTTCTTACTGCCCCCCTGTGAAAATCATTTTGGGTGTTACTATTAATTTGAGTAGAAGGCCCTTGTACTGAGGGTACTACAGGGGTTACAGGTTCAGCCAATTGTGATTGAGAGATAGGATATATTTGGGAAAAAGAGGAAGATGCCATTTGATGTATATTAGTAGAAAGAGTCAATAAATCATGTATTATAGGTTTAGCATTTTTCAAGATAGGCTTGTGTACAGTATATACTGATAGAGGATTGCTAGTTTCTTGCGACTCAGTCAAGTTTAGATGTGGTACATTTTTGCTAGTTTTCTCATCTGTGGACTCAAAGTCCGTTTCAGAGAAGGAAACTTGTTTGGTTTGTGGAAAATAAGACCGTTTTCTACGCCTATTACGTCCTCATGAAAAACATTGTTTTTTAGCTTCATGCGTCGGCCATCTGTATACATTGTCACATGAACAGTCGCGTTTGTCTCTATCAAATGTATTACATTTGAGAGAGTCAATTTCAAGTTTGATCTTAGAGACAGTTGTCTGTAACAATGTATCCAGTTTATGATATTTAATGTGTGAAACTTGTTGATATCTTTTTGCAAATCTATTATTTGATGTCTCTGAGCTGTCAATACATTTGTCTTATGCTCTATCAATAATTGTATTAATTTAAGTGAACAGTCAGTTAATACACCATTCCACCTAGTTTTAAAGTCAAGGTCTGTGACTAAAAATGTGGGAAATGTTTTAATACGTAAGCCTCAACGTATTACATTTTCCCACAGGTATTTCTCTAATAAATGTTTGTCCGACCATGTTTTATACTCATTCAGTAATGCATCCTCCATCTTTTGAAATATATTACTAATAGAATGTGTTCTAAGATTGACATTAAACAAATCGGGGGGTAGTTATCAAGCCGTCAACCTCAAATACGCTGGAATTCCGCAGCGTATTTGTGGCGAGGCTGATTCGCCTTAGTTATCAAAGGCTACAGACCGGCAAAAGTAGAATTTTGTGACGTAAACTTTGATCCGCCGGACTCAGTCCGACACAGATCGATTCTTACGTCACTCCAGATGTTCCGCACACAAGTGCGGCACAATCTGACTACTTTTGCTTGTTATCAAAAAACTAGCAGGTACGCTCGGCACTTTTACGGCCCAGCGTACCTGGTTTTCAAACCGCCACCCTGGAGGCGGCGGATCCCATAGGAATCAATGGGAGTCTGACCATAGCGAAAGTACAAGTTCGCTGCTGACAGACATCCCATTGATTTCTATGGGAGCTGTCTACACCTAACACCCTAACATGTACCCCGAGTCTAAACACCCCTAATGTGTCCCCTCTACATCGCCACAACTAAATAAAGTTATTACCCCCTAAACCGCCGCTCCCGGAGCCCACCGCAACTATAATAAGTGTATTAACCCCTAAACCGCCGCTCCCGGAGCCCACCGCAAGCTACTCTATACCTATTAACCCCTAAACCGCCGCTCCCTGACCCTGCCGCAACCTATATTAAATTTATTAACCCCTATCCTGCCCCCCTACACCGTCGCCACCTATAATAAATGTATTAACCCCTATCCTGCCCCCCACTACGCCGCCGCCACTGTAATAAAATTATTAACCCCTAAACCTAAGTCTAACACTAACCCTAACACCCCCCTAACTTAAATATTAATTAAATAAATCTAAATAATATTTCTATTATTAACTAAGTTAATCCTATTTAAAACTAAATACTTACCTATAAAATAAACCCTAATATAGCTACAATATAAATAATAATTATATTGCAGCTATCTTAGGATTTATTTTTATTTTACAGGCACCTTTCAATTTATTTTAACTAGGTACAATAGCTATTAAATAGTTATTAACTATTTAATAGCTTACCTAGCTAAAATAAAGAGAAATTTACCTGTAAAATAAAAACTAACCTAAGTTACAATTACACCTAACACTACACTATACTTTAATAAATTATTCCTATTTAAAACTAAATACTTACCTGTAAAATAAACCCTAAAATAGCTACAATGTAATTAATAATTACATTGTAGCTATCTTAGGATTTATATTTATTTTACAGGTAAGTTTGTATTTATTTTAGCTAGTTAGAATAGTTATTAAATAGTTATTAACTATTTAATAACTACCTAGCTAAAAGAAATACAAAATTACCTGTAAAATAAATCCTAACTTAAGTTACAATTAAACCTAATACTACACTATCATTAAATTAATTAAATAAACTACCTACAAATAACTACAATTAAATACAATTACATAAACTAACTAAAGTACAAAAAATAAAAAAGCTAAGTTACAAATAATAAAAAAATAAGTTACAAACATTTAAAAAAAATATTACAACAATTTTAAGCTACTTACACCTAATCTAAGCCCCCTAATAAAATAACAAACCCCCCCAAAATAAAAAAAAATGCCCTACCCTATTCTACATTAAAAAAGTTCAAAGCTCTTTTACCTTACCAGCCCTTAAAAGGGCCTTTTGTGGGGGCATGCCCCAAAGAGATCAGCTCTTTTGCCTGTAAAAGAAAAATACAACCCCCCCAACATTAAAACCCACCACCCACATACCCCTAATCTAACCCAAACCCACCTTAAAATAACCTAACACTAATCTCCTGAAGATCATCCTACCTTGTCTTCACTCAGCCGAGCCACCGATGGAACTGAAGAGTACATACGGACCGGCAGAAGTGATCATCCAAGGGGCGCTGAAGAAATCTTCCATCCAATGAAGTGATCCTCCAAGCAGCGCTGAAGAAATCTTCCATCCGGGCGAGGTCATCTTCCAAGAGGTGCTGAAGAAGTCTTCTATCCGGGCGAGGTCATCTTCGAAGCCGGGTCTTGAATCTTCATCCCGCCGACGCGGAACATCCTTCTTTCCCGACGGACTACCGACGAATGAAGGCTGTTTAGGGGTTAAACTATTTATTTAGTTGGGGCGAGGTGCGGAATCAGCAGGATAGGGGTTAATAACTTTATTATAGAGGGCGACGGTATAGGGGGGGCAGGATAGGGGTTACTAGGTATAATGTAGGTGGCAGCGGTGTCCGGGAGTGGCGGTTTAGGGGTTAATACATTTATAAGACTTGCGGTGGGGTCTAGGAGCGGTGGTTTAGGGGTTAATACATTTATAAGACTTGCGGCAGGGTCTAAGAGCGGCAGTTTAGGGGTTAATACATTTATAAGACTTGCGGCAGGGTCTAGGAGTGGCGGTTTAGGGGTTAATACATTTATAAGACTTGTGGCAGGTTCTAGGAGCGGCAGTTTAGGGGTTAGTAACTTTATTTAGTTGCGGGGGGCTCCGGGGGCGCCGGTATAGGGGGTAGAACAGTGTAGTTTAGTGTGAGTGCTTAGTGACAGGCTAGCAAGAAAGCTGTCAAACAGCCGAAGAGCAGCGAGATCGGATGAGTGATAACTCTCACAGTCCACTGCTCATTGCCCCGCGGCTTTTTGACAGCTTTATTTGATAACTTAGGAAAATGTTTTCAGGTCCGCGGCGGCGAAGGTAGGCGAGCTTAGGCGGGCATATTTGGCCGGCGAAGGTAGGAAAGTTGACATGTTGATAACTACCCCCCATCTTCTAAAGAATGACGTAATACATCAAAATCATCAATAGGTTGTAATGAAAAGAAGGGGGTAGTATGGGTAGGCTGCATATTTCAAATTCTATAAAGCAGAGTCCAAACTTATGAGTGATTACGTTCAAATCCAAAGCCACAATAGTTAGTCCAGTCCAGTTTCTAAAAGCATACAGCAGCATAGATACAGGTGCTCAGCAAAAGGGAGAGAGGAAAAGTCAGAAAGCAAAAAAAGCAATGCTGCACTCCAGAAACTAATGGTTGCTGTATAGCTAGAAAAGCGTCACTGTAAGTCTTATAAGCAGGTGTCAATAAGTATATGTGAGCATCTCACTTCAAACATTTGTGGAATGTATACATTTAGAACCCACCAACAAGTTACAACATGTGTCCATGACATCTGCAAAAGTCAGTGACACGCCGTCATTTAGTATATACCACGGCATCAGTAGAAGGATACAGTTGAATGCAAATCCACCCTTTAGCACATCGAGTGCCCAGACATATAGAATATCCAGAACTCTGGGGAACGCTAACCTCGGTGTGGTGGCTCAGCGCACGTTGCGCCCCTCAAACTCAGACTTCCTTGAGCGTGTAGCGTTGCAACTCAGCTGATCATGGCTCCACCTCTGTCCATTCCATGTGCCCAACAATCGGTCCTAGAGGGTAATGAAGAATGGAACACTGCTGGTCATGCCGAAGGATCCTCAACTCTCGGCAAACCGCCAAAACAAGAGACCTATCTCCAACAGGCAGCAGAAACAGACGAAAGCAGGCACGGGGGTAAGATCCTAAAGTTTATTATAAAGCCATCCAATACAAAAATGAAAATCAAAGAGAAGGGGCAGGAAACACAGTCTTACGCATTTCGGCTCACTCCTGCCTTACTCATAGACCAATATTTCCTTACACCTACCCCCACTTATGTAAAGGTAAAGTAAAAACCTGTTTGGTGAAAAGGAGAATTCTGTCCTTAAAGGTACAGTCATAACTTTAGACAATCATTGTGTGCCCCCTTTAGTGTCCAGCTTGTGGGGCACGCAAGGAAAATCTCAAATCTCTCTCCCCATTGTAGACACTGGGGTCAATTTATTAAAGTGCGGAACGGTCATGATACGATGTAGCGTATCATATCCACCACACATCGATAAATGCCGACATTTATCATTGCACCAGTAGTTCTTGTGAACTTCTGGTGCAATGCCGCCCCCTGTAGATTTGCAGCCAATCGGCCGCTAGCAGGGGATGTCAATCAACCTGATCGAATTCGATCGGGTTGATTTCTGTCTGCCGCCTCAGAGCAGATGGACAGGTTATGAAGCAGCGGTCTTTAGACCCCTGCTTCATAACTTCTGTTTCCGGCGAGCTTGATAAATTGACCCCACTGTCTCTTCTTTGCTCATATGCTGCAGACATCACATTTAATACGTTTTCCTAACTTACACTATCGTTACCAATTTCCCATCTAAGCTGAAGAACTAGGCTCATAATCACCTACTTTCTCTGTCAGGGGAGGAGGTGTCAGAGATGTTGTTTTATGTATATTATATATATGCATAGGCTGTATCCCCCATTAATGGGACATTGAAGTCAAAATTAAACAATCATGATTGAGCCAAAGTACAATCTAAAAAAAAAACTAATTTACTTCTGCTATCAAATGTATATTTTCCTCTTGATTTCCTTGGTTGAAACTTGGTTCCTTTTCAATAAGAGCATACACAGGTAGAGAATACACGTGTGTCTTGAGCATTGTGTGCCTGTCAGTTATGGAAGCAACCTCTAGAGGGAGCTTCATCGGACAGTGTTTTACCATAGAGTTGCTAAAGCTGCTGCATTCTAAAGCTCCCTTTACTGAATATAAGAATAATTTCTCTTTTAAAACCAGACCCCCAAACCGTCCCTATTTGAGATGGATGGTTTCTGTGATCTGTCCTGCTCTGAAGCAGACATATGGCCCTTTTTGCAGAATTTCCCATAGTGTTGCCTAATAAACCACCTAAAGACGCCCACAAACCGTCAGACACACCCATTACACTATCCACCCAAGACCATCCCGTCTTGACATGGTCCCGCCCACAAAATTAACTTTTAACTTGTAATACATGCGGTACCCGACGTGTGCGAGAAGATGAAGTCTAGAGATGTTAACGCTTGATGGGATCATGTCCTTTTAAAGGGATATGAAACCCAATTTTTTTCTTTAATGATTCAGCTAGAGCATGCTATTTTAAATCACTTACTAATTGACTCCTAATATCAATTTTTTTTATGTAAGCATAGGAGCCAGACCATTTTTGGTTCAGAACACACTGGGTAGCACTTGCTGATTGGTGGCTACAT
This sequence comes from Bombina bombina, assembly GCF_027579735.1. Lineage (NCBI taxonomy): Eukaryota > Metazoa > Chordata > Amphibia > Anura > Bombinatoridae > Bombina > Bombina bombina. Next base: position 138,070,003 of record NC_069510.1, read on the forward strand.
TTAGCCACTCTTGCTATTTAGATTTGTGGGCAACTCCTTTCCGCATATTATGGTCTACGACCATCCCCGGCAGTTACACGGGTACATGTTTGCACCATGCTGCTAGACATATATTGCTACTTGCGGTGTTTTATACTGCAGCATATCCCACTGAAGCATTGCTTATTGTATAAAGTATCTGAATGTGACACTGAATGAATCAGATCAGCTTAAGAGTGAACATGTATATGTGTGTTATAGGCAGACAGAAAGCTGTGTTTGTGTGATACAGGCAGACTGTGCAATGTTTATATGTTACAGTGAAAGACGTGTGTATATGTGAGTTTACGCGAGTGTATGAGCGTGTGCATGTGAATTTGTGAGCATATATGGGTATGTGTATGAATGTGTATACAAATATATGTGTGTATATGTATGTATGTATGTCAGTGTGCATATTTTTAAATGTTTATGTTAGTGGATAAATATGTAGGTTTCCATCAAGATTAGGGTGACCAGACGTCCCAGATTTTCCGGGACGGTCCTGGATTTAGAGTCTCTGTTCCTCATTTTCTAGCGGTCCCAAGTTTGTCCCCCACAACTGGCGGCACTCTGGTACAGCTGGTTGCTGTGAGGGAAAAAGGCATAAATATAAATTAAGCATAGAGGGCGCCACATAGTGCAGATCGGGCGATCAAGATGCAAAATATACAAAATAGCCAAAAAGCTACTCACGTGGTATCAAGCACAGATTGTGCAATAAGCAGACCGGAACCTCAAGTCGTCCGGTAGACACTCAGGCAGTGAACAGGATAGGGTAGTCCCACAAAGGTAATCACGAAGTTCCAAAAGTCCCACCAGGGGGAGTCCAGGAAAGGATAGTTGTAAGAGGGTCAGGTTCCTTGGTTGTGACCCAAAGTGCACTCAATCCCACCAGGGGGAGTCAGCAAGTGATATCCAAGGGTATCCCCTCAGCTTGAGGAAATGGTGTTCAAAGGTGAGCCACTGTGAGTGTTATAGCAAAATGGGTAGTGCTATATTCTTCCAAAGATAGCATAAAAAGAGAGCACAGTGTAGCAGCAGGCACAAAGATAAAAGGTTTAATAAAAATGAAGTTTTAAAAGCAATACGTTTCTCTGTGTCACAGCATGGTTTCATCAGGTACAGCCTGATGAAACATACATACACACGTGAGTGTTTATCTACGTGTGTATGTGTATCTGTGTGTATGCATGTGTATGTGTATCTGTGTGTATGTGTATCTATGTGTATCTACGTGTGTATGTGTATCTGTGTGTATGCATGTGTATGTGTATCTGTGTGTATGTGTATCTATGTGTATCTGTGTGTGTGTGTGTGTGTGTGTATATCTGTGTGTGTGTGTGTGTGTGTGTATATATCTGTGTCTGTGTGTGTGTGTCTGTGTGTATCTGTGTGTGTGTGTGTGTGTGTATCTGTGTATGTGTATGTGTATCTGTGTGTGTGTATGTGTATCTGTGTGTGTGTGTATCTATGTGTATCTGTGTGTGTGTGTGTGTATATCTGTGTGTGTGTGTGTGTGTATATATCTGTGTCTGTGTGTGTGTGTCTGTGTGTGTGTGTGTATCTGTGTATGTGTATTTGTATCTGTGTGTGTGTATGTGTGTGTGTATGTGTATGTGTATCTGTGTGTGTGTATATCTGTGTGTGTGTGTATGTGTATCTGTGTGTGTGTGTGTGTGTGTGTGTCTATGTGTATCTGTGTGTGTGTGTGTGTGTGTGTGTGTGTGTATGTATGTGTATGTGTATCTGTGTGTGTATGTGTGTGTGTGTGTGTGTGTTTATGTGTGTGTGTGTGTGTGTATGTGTTTATGTGTTCACAACAAAGTACAGATTATGATAGGATCTTATACACAATAATCTTGCACAAATGGCCAAGAAACAATACTCTCCTTTAAGTCTGGACCGCTGCCTTCTTACAGTCTCTCCCAGAAGACTGAACAATATGGATCGTAAAAGGTTTACAGATGGCGCTGGTCTTTAATACAAGTATTCTAATCAGTGTAGATAACCAAATAAAGGAAAAAAAGCTTGACGGATGTATTATAGCTAAATGTTATATATTCAGTATACTCACTCCATAAATTTTGGGTTGTCAGCCGAAAATCTCATCCAAGACTAGGAGAAAATAAAAGCTCCAATGAGGGTAAAGTAAGTCACTTTGTGCTACGTTTCAACGTTAAATCGTCTTTCTCAAGAGCAAGTTAAAAACAATGGTAGTTTGCTGTGGTATGACATGCAATGCTGGTTTAAATACATGCTACCATATTAGTTATAAAAAAAATTTGTTTATTAGTTAAGTTATAAAAAAACTTTTTCGGATA